>NW_024105076.1:0-58125 GCF_003945595.2 Pipra filicauda
CACTTGTGTGTTTGGTCCAGCTGAGTCAAACCCAGTTTAACCCAGTAACTGGCAGCAGAGTAACCCTGTCTGACTGAACACAAGGATCTAGATGGTAGTTGCCCTCTTTTTAAAGCATTTAAATACCCTCTTTTTAGCATTCAAACCATATAGCCTTGCTTTTAAAAGGCTGAAACGAGACAAACATCAGCAAAATTACCTTTTTCCATACATATACACACTTCTGTGCACACTTCTGCTAAAAGCAGTGCAGCAAGGACTGCTTGCTTTTCTATATGTTCCTCCTTCCATCTATTACAAAATCTAATATCCAAACCTCATGTATTTTAGACTTTTCAGAGGTGCTGTTCAGATGTCATCCATACAATTATATATTTTCATTTTTCAAACATGAGTTACATCTCACATCACAGAATTTACAGACGGGGAACAAATCTAACACGTTACTGATATAACTCAGTTTTGTATGTCTCAAAGTGAAATACTGTTGCTTATGTGCTAAGAACAATAACTTCTGGAAAAAGCTGATCAACAAAATCTTCAATCATATGCCTAAACTTCAGGCCTAAGACTTGTACTGCTTGGAACTAAAGCAACTGTTAAGTATCAAGACAAGCTGTAAATCACTCCATAAGAGTGGACTCTTATAAGCATTTGATTGACTATTTCAGAACTGCTCCTGACAGCTGTAACTTCAAGTGAAAACAAGATCTAATGATTTGGTCATGATGCCTATGAAATGAATTTACTTTCCTGAACACTTAAACTTTTTGATCCTGCTGTTCAAAATGCAACTTCAGTCATGCATTTTACGAAAAGCAAGTAGAAACAGCAGAAAAAAAAAGTGCACGGTTGACATGGAACACAATGAAATGTGCAAATGACCAGATCTAAATATGCAGGCTGGGGGTAAAAAGACCCAAAATCTTACATTTTAACCCAAACTTAAGTAAAAAAAAGCTTTAGGAGCAACTGATCTGTAATTTACAAATATTTTAATAATAAGTTAAATTTTGTAGAAAAATTCTGATTTTGCAAACATCTTGCCTACTCTTGCCCTACACATGGATATAACCTAACAGGTTTTGTAATATCCAGCTGTAAATTGTGGAAGATCTAACTAGACAAATTATGTTTAAATAAACAAAGGAGAAAATATGTGAAGTAAAAAAAAATAGATGAATGCGCTACTGTTTTTAACAAATATACATTTTTATTAAGAAATTAGGAATATAAAATAAGCCAAGTCCATGCAGAAGTCTTAAAACCATCTACCCTGCCCCCCATCTTTTTTTGTGTCTTCAAAATTACATTTTAACAAATATAAGTATTATTTATAGTTAAAACTCACAAAGTCAAGTAAAACAATCAACCACACTATAGTCCTTGAGTGTGCAGGAGAGCATAAGGGCAAAAATGATTAGTCATTAGTTTTTTGAGGCTAAGTGCCATGCATTGTCTAAAGGATTTCTTTCTGTGTTGATCAACACAATGCTACTGAAAACATTCAGTATTTTCAAGGCCCTTAGAGAAACAAAATTTTAACTAATTGGAAAAAGTTTTTTTTCGTTCATCACCAATTGCCAGATGTTCAGAGAGTACTTCTGAGGATCAGCTTATCATTTTACATTGCATATTGTGCACTGACAGCAGTGACTGTACAAATTATGTGATGTTTTCATGTAATAAAGTTATGATCAGGATAAAAAAATTGACAGCATATAAAAATAGGAATTTTGGTTCTCTGAAATATTTTTAAGTATTCAATTGATAAGATCATTGGAATCACCACAGAAGTTTTACCTATGTCATACCACAAGGTATTTATGTTTTTCTAAAGCATTTCAAAGATACACTGTGGGTGGGCACCTAAATTAAGTTCATTCCCTTTATATGGAATACTTTAAAGAACTAACACCACCATGAAGGATGGCTGAGTGTCCAGGAAGCTCATCTATGTAGCTAAGCCAAAAGACAGTTTAAAGGCCAGTTCAACAGCAGCTTCTGTGACTGAGTCATGAAAACAGACGTAACACTCCTGAGGTTTTGGATGTAAAATGAGTCTCCTGGGAAAAAAAAAACAATAAAAAGAAGAAAATCTTCAGAGTTGTTTTTTTCTCCTCAAATGATAAATTCTTGTTGTATTCTGAGGTTTCAGTAAGAAGTTAAAACCAGCTCCTGTGTAAGACAGCTGGCAAATTTCAGTGTCTCTCCTGCATTTAATTTTTAAATCAAGTTATTCTCTGCTCAGTTTTCTCATGGCTGTGCATGGAAAAAAATCTTTAGGATTTCAGGATCTATTTGTGTGGTACTAGTGTGTTTGTAGCAATCCAGGTTTCTGAGCGACAAGCTGCAATCAAGGTCCTCGGGAGCAAGCCCGAGAATTCAAAAATTTACTAATTCCCACATACTAATCCAATGAGCTCTTTTAGGGAAAGAGCTAAAATAGAAAGCTGTTAATACCTGTGCATAACCTTGTGTAGCATTATAATTATTTTTAAAGATATCAACAGTAGCATAAACATTTTTTAAATGTTTAAATTAACAATTTTAATTTTTCCATGCAAACTGCATTTATGTACATTCTTTGTGGGAAACAACTGCTTTTTTTTTTCTCTTTAAACATCTTCCCTCCCCTCTGCAAAAGCTGTCAGCTCCATGCTGTTTTCACATTGGCTCGGTGCTCCCCCCAGTTAAAGGTGGAACTTCACACCAGGGCAACTTCCCAGTCCCAAATTAAAGATACCTCAGTCAGTCTGCTCAAGCACTTCGGTGATGTGCTACAGTATTTATTCTTGAAGAGTACAATGGCACACTCAAAAGCTGGAGACAAAATTTGTCTTTAAACTTACCCCACAACCCAGTAATTCATTGTTGGTGGTGGTTTCTTCTGGTCAGTCCAGTTATCAGGAGAGCACTCAAACAAAACACCATGTTCTCTTACGAGACCTGTGTCCTCAGCTGCCTTACTAAATTCTGAAATTCCACTGCCTGCCTTTTCCTTTTTCTGTAAAACAATTGCTGAAACATTAGTAGAGAAGGAAACATGTTTACAAAACACTAGCAAATATAACTATGTGATTTCTTCAAGACTCTCTGATGAATGACATTGCTATCAAAAAGCCAGGCTTAGAATACGTAACTAACTTGCTTACATGATTCTTCTCCCCATGGTTTTGTTCCTCTGGCATCAAAAGGCTTTTCCATTGTTACACAATTTGGAGTTAAAAGCATGCTCCCTTTTTTGACTTTTTTTTTTCCTTCTAGCTGAACACTATTTCTGTATTTTAGACATCTGAAATAATACAGCTCCTTTAAAAAACTGTTAAAACAGCTAAAGCTCTCATCTTTCTTTCTCTGTGTGCCTCCCTAACTGTACTAGTAAAAGTCCATTGAATAAACTTGTCCAGGCAGGAATTTCTTTTTGTAAATAAACAGCTGAAGCACTTTGCTCAGAGTATTTTCTTACTCTTACTCAGTATGAGGGCATAAGATTTATAGAAAATAAAGATATTTTTGTGTTTAGTTGAGCTTTTAGAGTCATGTCTTATACAAAGCTTTTGAATAAACCTTAAAGTTCAGTTAATCTCTGGATCTGCAAATGAAACTCCTATTCCAATCAGTTGCTTCAAAGGCGAAATAAAAGGTTTTCTTGGAAAAAAATCTCAAGGAACTTATGTCTGCCATACGCAAACCCAGAAACCACAACTTTCAACTGCCTACAATACTGAAGATATGGGAGCTGAACATCTAGAAAAGATGGTCAAAACACCACTGTCCTAATTTCTCAAAAATGGAAGAAGAAAAAGTGAAATGCATCTTAGCAGTTCATAAGCAAAACAGGTAGTATTTGTCTGAGTGCCTTGAATTTCCTTAAGCATGCTTTGGATTAAATTAATAAAGCATAGTCTAAATTACTCATAGGTTCACAGAGATTTCACAATAGACAACCCTTCCTGTATCTTTCCTTAGTACATAAAATTGTTTCATGTCAGTAAAAAATCAACTGTGCAATTAGCAAAGCAGACTTTTAGCACAATAAAAGTGCGCACTGAACACAAAATGACTGATCTGAATGGAGTATCTTATAAATTGAGAACCTGCCCATAACAGTAATATCAGAAGCTTTAAAAACGACACACATGCAAATACAGCAAAGCATTGAAATAATTAAGTGAAAACAATCTTGAAACACTGAGTTGAGAATGTAAATAGAAAAACAAAAGCAAAGTTTCTGTACCTCTTTC
Source organism: Pipra filicauda (assembly GCF_003945595.2). Taxonomy (NCBI): domain Eukaryota; kingdom Metazoa; phylum Chordata; class Aves; order Passeriformes; family Pipridae; genus Pipra; species Pipra filicauda. The sequence continues at coordinate 4,248 of NW_024105076.1, forward strand.
CTTATGGATTGCTGAAAAATGGAACGAATTGAAAGACAGCACCGATAGAAATTCTTGATTAACTGAGGGTGGATGGAGCCACCGAGCTGTGCTACTTCTTTGTGAGTTGGAGTAATAAAGATTCCTTGCATCGTTTCCAAAGAGAGATAGTGGAAGAGAGTATTCTCAGGACCAGATGTCAACCTTAAAAAAATTAAATCAGAATTCAGAAATTCCAGTTTATCAACATATACTTTGTTTCTTAAGACAGAATTGTTTTTCTGGTAACTGTAACAGAGTTAAAAAATGGATACAGGTATTTTCTCTACACCAAGGAAATCCTGCTGATTCGGACTGTTAATATTAATTTTAAAAAAACAACTAACAACAAATCAAAAAATCATGGTACTAGTTAGGTACTGCATTTGTGTTCTCAAAATTTGCCCCAACAAAGAAAAATGGAAAGAAAAATAAAAACTTTGTCCTTTGTACACCTACCTAGAGACACCAAGGAGCACAAGGTATGTATATGTGTGGCTCAGAACTTTTATTTGAACTTTCAAGGTCATATAGATGTGAGATATATGCATACAACAGTGACATATTGTTCAGAAACAGTGTTTTATTGTATTATTTTGTATTTTTTCTTTAATTAAGCTCTCAATTTAAGAGCTTCACTTCTGATAATCCTTGCATAGTGAAGCTTTGATTAGAATAAAATTATGCAGGAACTTCTGTGATCTGTGTATATTCAAAAAACGATCCAAGTATGGCCTAAAATATGAACTACTTAACAAAAAATAATTTCTTACTTGATAGCATTAAGAAGTTCTTTATCTTTCTCTGAAAGGTTCTTTTTTAGATTTCCTAAATGACATGGATTTGGCAGGGTGTGTTTTTTTCTAGTGGCCTGAAAAACACGCAGATAGATGAAATAACAGAGAAAACACAGCTAAAGGAAAAACAGAATCAAACCAACAAATGACCAACTTAGAAGAAAATAATGCAGCATTTTTTGAAAAGGCTGAAACAGTTGCATCAACTAAGTTAAATGTATTTTATAGCCTATTTTAGACTAAAATGAGTTAAAAGCAGTTGGACAATTGTACAGCAATTTGTCCTGGTAACTTATGTTTACATCATTATTTCAGGGATCTTCTCCAATTATTTCTGCTGATTCAAATGCAGCTGTGCCCACTTCAGTCATGTGAAAACCCCAAATATTTATAAGCAATGATAAAATAAAAAACCACATGATGGCTCTTAGGCTGACCCAAAGCTTTCCAAGCCAACAGAAGTATTTGCTACTGAATTCAGGGATTCTTAGATTTATTCTTTTACATTGAAAGAACACCGCCCCCTAAGCCCACCAGAACTTTATCAATTCTCTCTGCCTTTATTCTCAGACCTGATCCACTACAGGTTGTGGATTAGTGCTTTCATCTTCTGCAGGACCTTCGTTACCCTGTTGGGGTCCTCCACTGTTTCTTGTAGGACTCAGCATCTGTGTTGTTAGGGAAGAGTCCCCAAACAGAGATCTTCTGCTCGCTGGAGTAGTCGCTGGTTTGCAAGTGTTTTGTATTTTGCTTAGGATAGGCGAGGTGGTCAAGCTCTCCAGTTTGTCACGTGTTGCAGGAAGGAACCAGTCAGCACAAGCTAAAGGTGGAATGGAAGGAGAATCCAGCCTTTCCTCTATGCTGGCATCTATTCCTTCCAGTTGGAGTATGGTTGCTTTGACCTGATCTACATATATACAGTCTGGTCCTGGATTCCCAATAGCTTTGGATGCACAGCCTCCTGCCTCTAGTAGGACACACAACATGAAGTGTCTCTGCAAATATGAAGGGAGTAACATTAGCCTTTGGTTTAATGTACAGTATGTGCTGTGTTATATCTTATCTGAGATTTGGGTAAAATACAGCACTATATTCAACACTCCTTCCTCACCTTCAGAGGAGTTATTTTCTTCTAATCAAATCACATCCATGGACATCTTTCTGTTATTGTGTTATTTAAGTTAATGACCCAAACATAAAAGCTATTGTTTACAAACTCATTAGCTGTTTGCTTTAAAGAAAGTCTACATTTAAAAAAACAAAACCAGACACATTTCTGAAATTAGTTGTCTGAAAAGACAAGATCATGAAGGTAAAAATACTTTCAACTGAATTGAAAAGGCATAAAAATGATCAGAATTTATACTTAACCTTTGCAAGCTTTGCAGATGTATAAATAATGCTACTCTCTGAGAAATTCTATCCCATAAAACAACTACAATATAAGTATTTTGTAAAATTACCAAAGAAAATGCATGTAATATATATATCTTAGTGAACAATAGGCAAGACACAACAGCAAAGAAGAGACCCAGAGAATGGGCATATTGCAGTTGTTAACTTACCAAGCCAACTATCAGTAAGAAGTATCTTGCTTCAGGTTCCCTGTATCCTGTAAAACTTGAACCTTCGCATGGCTGGATATGATGCTGTGGAAATACTTCCCGCCACATCACTAACTGACCGATTCTCCGTTCTGCTGCCAAGGGTAACAGACAGTAGTGCCGACAGTATAAACCTATATCAATAAGATCTTCCTTTGGCAAGTGATTACCAATCAAGTAACCCTTAAGTAAACACAAAAAAGGAAGTGTATTCAGTAAGAAATACAACACCACCATATATCACTTCAGAGTACTCTCTATGTAGAGGTATCCCTGCCCCACATGCACTGTCATCTTAAGCTATCTGCCCATAGACTGTCATCTTGGTATACAGTTGTACAACAGATAACACTGAGCTTTTGCACCACATCTAAAGACTCAAAATACTGAAATATACACAAATAAACCATCAGCATATATGCAAATTATCAAAGGTGAGTTGGGAAATGCATGGCTTTAACAGCTTGAAAACACCTACAGCGTTAAGTTGCTCTCATTTAATTCTCTCTCCAAAATTAGTGAGCTCTCACTGGAATTAATAAAATTTCCAAAGAAGATACATAGTACAGCAGCGGTTTTAGCACTAAGAGCTTTACAGTTCAAGTGTTATCATGGTAGATACTGTGCAGGTCCATTTGTGGGAACAGTTTAGTCTTGTGACACTACCAACATAAAGAACAATTGCATGATAAAATCACCAAAGTTTTCTTTAAGTAAAGGTACTTATCTTCCTCTTTATACTGTTGATTACACCGTCTATATTTACTAAATAAATTTACGAATGAGGTCAAAGTGAAAAAAGCTGTTGATACAATTTCTCAAGTCTTGCATTTAAAGATGGACTAAAGATAGATTGCCTGCTGATAAAAAATTGCAGTGAACAAAAAAATTCCTATTGGAATATCCTACAGTCTCACTTGAATTGATTCTTATTGCTTTATTACTCACTCTCTCTAATCCTCTGATCACACACCAAAAAACTCCAGTTTCAAAGATGTATTTTGTTCTTATGATCATACAGTACATATAATTGCCTTTCAAAATTTTTTTCTGTTATAGTGTTTGAGTTCTGGTACTAGAAATACATGTTTAAAGCAGTCATACATTTATTTCATATTTGTGAGGTTCTGAAAGGGTAATTCCAGGAATAAATTAGATTTTTATTTTTTTGCTAATCTTTAGGTCTTAATCGTTAATAATCATTAATGTTACCTTGTAGAAGAGACAAGAGCCCAAAATCATATATAATCTTCTCATGTCATAATAATCTTCAGACTGTGGGGGAAAAAATAATTGTATTGTTTTTAATTCAGAATTTTTATTTTATTTACCAAATGCAAGTGAACTACTTCTGGTAAATTGTAATCAATATATTACTTAATGTTTTCATATTTGACCACCTCTTATTACTAGTACAGCAATTAATACTGAGCAGTAAAGGGAAATACCAAATTTTTAGCCTCCATTATTAATTTTCATATCATTAAAATTTTCTCAAAAAATTCCAGCTGAAAATAACAAGTTTCCTATTTAATAGTTATTTGTCCATTAACAATTTTTGTTAGGATTTGCTCACTCTCACAGGTCTTAACAGCAAAGTACCTGCAGTGTAACTATTGACACCAGGGGCCCTCGTAGAGTAAAATTTTCAAGTCAAAGCATTTTTTTCCAGTACTTGACATTTTACCTAAAATATACCCATTCATTGATCTTTTAATGCCCAGTGGTCTCTGATTAGTAACACTCTGTTTAGCTGTAGTTTAAATTAAGTAGGTGCAATCAATTTCTGTGCAATAAACTGTAACTTACAAACACTGCTTTCTGTAAGTATTCATCCAGGTTGTTTAGAACAGTGATTCTCTTGAATAGAATTTTAAAGTAACTGTTCTGAAACATGAGTTTAAGAGAGCTTTTTCATGACAAAGTAAAGCTGAAATTTCAATATGTTTACACCTCGCACAGCAAGAGTTACTTAAGTAAATTACTACAGTCTCCTTTAACAGTATTAAAAATAAGCATAATTTGTAATTATTTTCTGTAAACTGGAAAATTTAAGTTCTCATTGCTCCACAGGTGTTTTCAGGTTTATTCACAATTGCTTGGGAAGGAGACAACTATATACACAAAGAAGAAATGTAACAACAATCAGCTGTGTTAAAATTAAAGTGCTTTTGTAAACATATGTCCTGGGTTACACAAAGACTCTGGTATCCACCTTTTCTCTTTTCTCCAAATATGCCTACTAATTTAGGCTGTGGGGAGGGACTTAAGATAAGGGTGGTACTCTATTATCCCAGAGGAAGAATGTATCCACCAGTGTGAAAAGACTGGAAGGCTGATGACTCAGAGGACACCTACACCTGCCACCTCAGGCAATGAGCTGAGTATTGTCTCTTTGTCCTTACACAAATGACTCATCTGCGATAACTCCCCTTGGGGAGGCATCAGGACAGTTCACACACACACACACACACACACACACAAATTAATCTCTGCTGATGGCCATAATGAATCCACATGTGCTTAGAAGGTGTCAAAGACTCTTGAAATGTCCCATGATCCAGTGTTAATCATCCAGGGAAGAACTCCCTGCCCCTAGGGAGGTACCAGAGGTGTTCTCACCCACCCTGAGCCCAATAAAAGACCACATTTGGACTTCACTCGGCAGACCAAGGTCTTCTTCCCTCACTCCATGAGACTTCTCCCACCTGGACCTCCTCCCACCTCCTCAGCGGATCAGGACTACAGCCATCATCAGAGTTGCAGCAAACAGGTCTCATCACTGGACCCAGCAGGTGTCTTGTGGGTCCTTCCAGTTGCCTGAGAGGTCCACAGCCCTGCTCCAGTAACTGCCTGTGCTGGCACTGCAGCCTCACGCCAGCACTGACCCTCCAAACCACTCCTGCCAGGCTTTACCAGGTGGGGGGAGGCCGGATGCCATCTTGTTTTGGTCCAATGGGCAGAGCTTGGAAATTTTTCTGGTTAGCTTATCCCAGTTTTATCAGTATTGTTCAGCATTCTTCTTGATAAAGAGCTATTTTTTCACTTACATCTGGGCGTGTTTGATCTCTCTCTCTCTTTCTGTTGGAGAGAAGCAGGGGTATTGAATCGGAGGAAGGAGACTTCTGTCCAAGGTCTCTGCCCCTCCAAATTGTCTCAAACCGAGACAACATCCCTGGACTTAAGTTACATTAAATCATGGATTTCCAGTGATTAATCCAATCCTACAGGATTATAATATGTTGTAATATTAACCATGGAGACAAAATTCAGGATAAATAGAATGGGTAAATGGATCTATCTTTAAAGAATAATACAACATTCCTTTGCTTTGACTCCCACTTGATGAGAAAAAGTAGATGAGTTTGAAATTAGTGCTGAATATGACACTAAGGCAAAGACATAGTGTGCAATGCAAACAAAAATAAGATGTTTACCAGCTCTGCGAAGTCAGCTGCTTCCAGATCACTCAGTGCCGTGTCAATTTCCATCTGAAATATTTAAACAGTACTTCTTAATAGACATTTCCAACACATTAATTTCTCATAATAGCATAGGTTGCTCTGTCTCGCTGGTCTCAGATTAGAAGTAACAAAGTAAGTGGATAAAAATTTGCATGTACTTTTCAATAGTAACATCAAATATCAAGAACACCTTGAGCCATCAGATTAAAGGAAAATCCTTCTTAAATGCTGTCTATCCCCCTGCTCTTTGAAACTGTACAATTTCCCTCCTTGTGTGCCTGCTGAACATAGTGTTTGGCGCAAAGGTGCTTTAGATGCCTAGAGACAAATCTCAAATCTGGCACACTATTGCATCAAACTGAGTTATCAGAAAAATCTTTTACACAATGGATTTAGGTTTTTTGTCTCTATGGAAATTGCCAAAACTTTCTCACGCATTATCTTTGTTCTACTAAAACTGCTTTAGGTGTCCTAATTTCTGTAACTACAAAAGCTGCTGGTTAATGTAAATTTTATTAAGAGTACTTCAAGAAACATAGTACTAGGCACTGAAACCCCTGATGTAAAGGTAGTACTTAATGCAAAGAACCTAAACCCCGTAATTACAAACTTCTTGGGCTGTATTAACAGGCTGCCTCTAATTGAAACAGCCAGTTTTCAAACTAAGCAATGTCAGCGGGGCTGCTGGCAGTCAAAAATTAACCAGTCTCTCAGCTTTTCCCCAGCCAAAATTTAAATGGCTTTCTGCCCAAAGAACTGACATTTTTAGTTTTATATTCCTTATAGGATATAAATATCTTCACCAAAATGTTAACTGGAAATGTCATGTTCTGCAACAATAACATTTTTTCTGGAAAATATGAATGATCTCAGACAACTTTGGAAAGTGATGTCCGTATCACAAATATAAATGATGCTGTTGTCTAAATCCCTTTAAAACTTAACTATTTTTCAAGAAAGAAACAACCTGGAAGCGGAACTATAGAACAAAGTGCAATAGAGTCTTTCTATAGACACTTGAGAGAGAAGAAAAAAGCATGGAGGAAAAAACCTAATCTCTTCTGAGACACTCCATAAATATGCACTTCTATAGCTAAAACATATATAACAGTGTTCATACATATTATAAAAGCAGAGGTTGGATTAAAATAATTGCAAACATATTGTCCTCAAGCGCATATTTATCAAAAATGTATCTGGACACATACTACAGGGTAAGGTAGAAAGAACTAAATAACTATCAGTCTGCAACTAAAGATAAAAGAGGAGACAATTCTCTTTTAAAGAAGAAAAGAGAGAAGACCACAGAAATATGTTTGGAAACTAACAGCACTGACTGATGCACAACCTGCAACATTCAGGGCAATTTCTATTACTGAATCACAGCAAACCTGTAAAGTTGAAAGACTTACCCCTTCATCCCTTCCCTTCCAAACACACTTATAAAAATTATACAGTGAGGTCTTATTAAACATAAAAATCAGAAACCCAGGAAAGTCCTAGTTAATATTATCTTCAAATAAAGACTGTATAAATTACAGAATATGCTACTGCAGAAGAAAGGTCATTTTGAACATCCAAATTCAGTCCTTTCACAAAGCCGTTCTGAGAAACACTTGCAATTTTCCATGAAGTTCAGCAAGTACAATGTTCATTTCTCTTATTGTTGCTGATGAAATAAGTTTGGATAATGGAGTTTATGGTCAACTCAGATTACAATCATTGTCTAATAATTAGAATTAGCCTTAACTATGTTATCTACAAACTTACAAATATTTTGGGTCTATCCAAAAATGAAAGGAAACTCTGAGCTTAAAACTTCCAAGCTGTTTTATTTGCATTGAATCGTGGCAAATACTCATTAAAAAACAAAATCTACCATGACAAGACTAACATATTCTAAACCAGAATCATAGATATTAAAGCCATGAAAATGACATTTATGACTGACAGCTATAATTCCATTTACTATGATCTACCTTTTGTCTTACTAGTGCTTAATGCACAACCTAGTTTCTAATTGGGAGGTAACCAGACACAGTGGAATGGTGCAGAAAAGCTGTACCTGTATGTGTCACACAAATGACATGTGGATATTTATTTTGATTTTGCAACAGCCATTTATAACTCTCCTAAATTACAAGCTATGGGCTTCTGGAGTAGTATTTCCTACCTGGAAAAATATTTCAGTGGTCAAAATCAAACATAAAGCTACATACTATGGGCTGCTTTCCCTACTCTATATCCTAGTTCTTAGAGATGCGTGTGTATATATTTTAAATAAAGTTTTAAGTCCTCTGTCATCATAATCTCTTCCTCGATAACTCTAAAGCCACTAAACACACTGTGGGAATGACAGTGTAGCTCCAAACCTGAATAAAGGATCTGGTAGGAAAATGGATGGTCTTGGATGAGCAAAGGTAAATTACACAATAACAGCAGAAGATTTTTTGGTCTCTCATATACAAATTTTTCCAAAGAGATGTGAAAAGGACATTACCTTGATCTCCCGAGGCAGCGTCAGCCAGCGCAGGCCTGGGAGATTGTCCAAGAACAAGGCACTGCAGGTCTCATAGTGCTGAGCACTGGGGCTGGCACTTGGCTCGAGCCTCACAGGCTGAAGTGCACGCTGGAAGAACAGGTTGAAAAAATGATCGAGGCGAGAAACATTTTCCACCTGGCAAAAAGCACTGAACAAACATGAACTCCAAGTTAGAATAACACTGAGAAACTTGCAGTTTATTTATATAACCCTCAGTGCTACACAAGTCTCTTTGCATCATGATGCTACATTTGGATGTATTTTTAACATGAAACAATCCACTAGGCTAATATCCAGGCAGTAGCTAAAAATAAAGAACAAACTAAAGCAGTACAGTATCATAGTAGATGTCTTAGAGCAACTTGATATGATTTAAACATCAGTCTCATCCTTCTGGAAACTGAGATTTATTCTTTTTCTTTCTCTATGGCATACACACGTTAAGCATGAATTGATGCAAGCATATGAATAATCTATCTTGGCAATTTTATCTAGGTCAAGACTCAAAATTTTCTGGGTGATTTCCAAATGCAGAGAAAGACAGTCACTGCAAGTCCAGAGTGTTTACTTTATTAAAAATATAATACTGATTCATATGTATATTTTACAGACAGTGCTTGAACGTAAAGGATAACATTTGCAGAGTGCTGTTGATATCCACCGGGACTTAGATTATGTGAATGATTTAACCTAATCAAGGACAAAACTTCCTGAATTGACAAAGACTGTTTAAAAAGTGTCTTACTAGTGTTCAGACTGAAAGCAAAAGGCAAGAAGAACATAATTCTGTTTTTTATGCAAGTGTAAAGGCACAGGCAAAGAAATTCCATGTAGACATTAAAATTAATGCTACTATTTGTCTTTTTCCGTGAGCACCAATGAGAAATATGTGAGTGAAAAGAAAATACTTTTGAAAGAACTCACCTGTCCAAAGAACCGTACATAAACGTTAAGGTCCTGACAACATCTTCAATCATGTTCCTCAGCTGAGAAAGTGGCACACTAAAAAAAAAAAATTAAAACGTACAGCTTTACTATGAATAAGTAGTCCTCCTAGGTGTGTAATATTACTGATGTTATACAGCAGTCTCTACGAAGTACTTGAATTTACCAAATACTATAAAATATTACTGTTTTCTAACCTACATGTATTTCTGAGATCTTATTCCTTCAGAGCAAATGAAAAAGATGAATAACATATATCTTTATATATAGATATAAAAGATATATAACAATGGATATATAAAAGATGAGAATAAAGTCAATCAAAAAATAAGAATCACAGGTATAAAGACTAGTTTTAGTAAAAAGAGTACATTGTAAGCCCTTTCTTGCTTTTTTGTTAGAAGAGTACAATTTGAGGACACAAAATAAAATTTAAGGGAAAACAAAATCTTTTCTCTGAAACTCACTTCTCTTCAGGAAGGCCAATTATGAGCAACTTGTCAGATTCTTTCCAGTAAACAACTTGAATCAGTTTTTCACATAAGAAAAGGGAGGAACTAGAAAAATTAAACCAGAAATACTTCTGTTAACAGTATGAAGTTATAAAAGAGTTAAAAACAATTTCACTGAAGTGAAAATCCCACTAGTCACTGCTACCCACTACAAGGAAATTCCCCCATACCAATGTACCTGCAGGCTGAGCAGTCCAACTTCAGGCATGTTGTTCTAGTTAAAACGTTACTGCCTAAACAGGTTGAGTCACTCTGGTTTTGTCTATAACTTGACACATAACCCCTGTCTGCTGTACATGTATGTATAAAGTAATAAAAATAACAATACATTACATTTCAAATACTTTTACCTGATAATCTCGGTACCAGTAACATTTTCCAGTATGTCAGACAGTGTGAGAAATATTCCTCTCACACTTTTCAGTTTTTGGGATGCTTCAGATATGGGGTACTGATAAAGAATTTCTTGCTGTGAAGAAAGTTAGCTGTTAGTTAAGCAAAGCAAAACCAATCCCCCCCAAAAAAGAATCCCCACAGAAAACAAGATAATTTTTTTTTTGTGGTAACAGGGTTTTTTTTAAACATGAAAACTTTTCTCATATAGTTTCATATGGTAGTGAAACAAGCAGTGAGCTGCATGGGCATACTGGAAAGTTCTAAAATGCACATGAATGTTTCTGACAGTTTTAAATTTTTTATTTTATAGAAAAGCACAACTTACTTAGAATCATTATTACATGAAGAAACATAAAACGACAAACAGTATGGCCACTGCATTTTAAAGCTTTAAGTACACTGTTACCAGTCTGATTCCAAGAGATAGGAAGAAATTCTTTATTGTCAGGGTGGTGACACACTGGAACGGGTTGCCCAGAGAAGCTTGGATGCCCCATCCCTAGGAGTGTTCAAGGACAGGCTGGACAGGCTTTGAGCAACCTGGTCTAGTGAAGGTCTCCCTGCCCATGGCAAGCAGCTGAAACAAGATGATCTTTAAGGTCCCTTCCAACCCAAGCCATCCTAGCCTTCTCTGATTCTATTTGTATGGTTCTTTCTGTGTTTAAATTCTGATTTAAATCATCATCAAACATACAGCTCTTCAAAACCAACAGTAAGAATATGAAAACTCCAGTCTCTCTATATAACCCTACCTAACTGCTTTACCTGTACAGCATAAAATATAACTGAGATATATACTCAACATACGCCATTAACATTTCTCATGAAACCTCTGACCATCTGTGTCAACATATTCTTAAACAGGTCATCCTGACGCTCAGTAAAATAAGTCATCTTAAAGCTCAGATAAATATTTGTGACAATTATTTTTCTTTTTCTAACCAGTTTTTTTAAATAATCTTTTTATGTAAGCACTTTTAAAAATTTTGTATTATTTCAGCAACCATAAAAATACAGTAATAGGCAAACACGATTCTTCGTAATTTATTGCTTTCTGCCAAATCATAATGGACCAAAAATAATGCATGTAGTATTAGGCATATCCACTGCAAAGAGTATAGTAAATTATCTTTTTACATGAACAAAAGAAACATAAGCATGATTAAGTTCCCTATTTATGTCACTAAGCACATTCTGCCAGTGCCATTAGAAAATTTTCCTCATCAAGACTAAAAGAAGTTTCATTACAGAAGGACCTGGAAACTCTTCATTCTTATCCAATTTAATTAGCTCTATTTACAAATACTCATTAGTGACAAGGATCTTTTTTTCTGGAATCAATCCCTCAACTGGAGAAACCCTGCTGTTTTCTAATTACAGCAGTGCAGAGGGCTAGAAAGAGCCTTTTTCCACCCCTCACTATGAACTGGGGCCTTTACACTGAATTAATTTGTGAATTATCTGTACACTTTCCCAGGGAAAGAAAAGCCAACTGTAACAAAAGGGCAGAGCAGTATCACATCTGTATACACTGATTTAGCAAGGTTCAGCACATGCCACCATACCAGGTCAGCTGTCTCAAAAGCGAGCCCAAAGGTCACAGGCCAAACACAGTGGAACTAATAAACGACAAGCAGCTCATTCCTTAAAAAGTGTAAACCCTTCCTTAACCCAAAAATCCAGACCTGGACAGACTCCGAACTAATGGCTTCTACACTATCGTGTAGGAGGAATATGAACATTACTCCTTTTTAGACCTGGTATCACCAAAAATCAGGTCAAACGCAAAGATGTTATAGTTGCACACTAGTACGAATAATGTATAACTGTAATACTTACCTTAAACTAAAATCTAAAAAAGACAGGATCAATCTTACTGAAACTGTTGCCATCTGTGACACCCCCCACAGGCGTACACACATCCCAAATGATTTCCAACACTACTTTCTTTTATAGCTGAATAGACAGAGCTTACAAGTCTTAAAGCTCATTAATTCTATTTTTAGGTGCCAAAAGCTCACAAGTGGAAGAATTAGTTACTAGTTCCAGTTGCCATAGTTTACATGGATGTGATCTGCATACCGTGCCTCCTTTGGATATGGGTAAAGCAGTTTAGTAAAGGATCATTATATTTTTGTTGTGCAGTATGGCATAGGTGTATCATAACTTCAGTGTTAATTTAAAGTACCATATAAACTAAATTTGGGACAGTACATCTACAGGCTATAAGTTGCTTAATGTTCAGTAAAAAGACAAATGCCTTGAAGAAGGCAGCATTTTTTTTTGTAATGAAATGTTATAAAGAGCTTGATTACACCAGCAAAGCATCCCTCCACATTAGACTATTTGGGGCTGCGTAACTGCCAAGACTTCTCAGGGAAACAATTATTTCACGGTGTGAAGGGACAACATGTGCATTACAATTCCTCTTTTACCTCTGCTCAATGTTCAGGATTAATCCCGTTTCTTGGGAGAGCTTAAAGAAATAATGGGACAAGAAAGCAGTACTGGATCTACACTGCAGTGGAGGAATTGCAATTAGGCATTTGCATGTCTATTTCCCTACCAACAGAGGAGCCGGCGATCCTGAAATTATTTTTTTTAATATTTCATAAAGTTTATGGGATCAAGAAAATACTGGTCTTTAAGTCCACAACAACCATCCACAAGTGTTCTATCCACATAACATAGCAATCTTGGACTACTGAAAACTCAGAACTGAAGAAAAAGAGAAATATTTGAAATATGCAAGTGAACTTTGATAAAGAATCTTAAGTTTATTTAATTTACAGTTAAATGAGCTCTTTTAATTTTTATTGTAAGAAAATACTAAAGAAGAAAAACACTGTGATATTTTATGTATTATGATATCATGTAATTTTCTAGGGTTCTCTTCTGAGCCCTGTCTCTAGAAAGTAAAATTAAACTCCATTATGTGCAGCTGTAACACTTCTTCTCTATCATACATCACTAACAGAACAACACAGACTTGTACCAGTTGAAAAATAGTATAAAGGAAGTAAAGATATTTCAGAGAAGGGATGGAGCACTGAGTGAATCTAAGGATAAATTCCAGGGGAAAGAAATCAAAATGTCTTTTTTTCTGCTCCCCACTCCATCACTGTCTTGCCATCCCAGTCCCCGAGGACTGGCAAAACTTGTACTTTGTTTGATATCTCCTCATCACAGATAATATAAGATCACTGGGGCACAATGCTAAATTTGAGAATTCACACAAGGGGAGAAGAGAAGAGTCTTTTTCCAAATGTTTGTCCCTAAAAGTCTACTTTGTCCATTTGTCATTTTTAGATTAGGCAAGAGGCCAAACTCAGCACCAACCCTCCCCCCCCCTCGCACTGCTCTGTGTCCCGGCATTAAGAGGAGTATCTGTAGCTATGGCTACAACATGGACAACATCTACACAAACTTACAATGGCTTACATCTACACTGGCAAAATTTTTCTGAACACAGAAAGGAAAGAGGTGTGAAAGGAAGCTTTACAGGACAAAGGGAAAGTACTTCAGTAGCTCTAAACCACTGCCCCAAGCAAGAATCAGCCGCTGATTGCAAACAGCAGGCAGGCCAGAGTCCTCTAAGAAAAGGCACATTAGCATTTCAAAACAGGAGCCAGACAGATTATGAATGTGGACTGCCAACATCTCCTGCTGGGGGAAATTCTTTTGGCTCGGCAGATTCCACAGTTCCAAGTTGGAGAGGCGTTGAAAACACCCCGTCCAGCATGTGAGAGAGGACACGAGACACGACACTGCACCGGTGAACGTACCTCGGCTTTGCAGTTACACCTCTGGCCTCTCCTCATGTGCTGACCTGAACTGAGTTTAGGTCCAATTAGACATTGTCAGCACTGATGCTATTTTTTATCCCTCTGGAATTTCAGGCCTTATTTCTGCCAAAAGGGACATTTTGCAGAGATGACTCACTACTCGAAACATTTAGCAAGATTATTTATTTATTCATTTATGTATTTAACATCAAATGTCACAGCAGTTGCTGTTGTCAGTTGTTATTTCACTTCAGATTTATTCAGTCAGCCACATACCTCATCCTTGGATGTTTCAGAGTCCAGTTTCAGTGTGAGGAACATGACAATATGAGGCACGTCCTGAACAGCCTGCTGAAGGTCCGTACTGTCTTCTCCCCACAGGAGCCGAACCAGATTGTTCATACTTGACTGTGCCTGTTTGTTCATTTGCTGAGAAGTTACTTCAGGCTCAAATACTGAGGTTTCAAATGTAAGTTTAACCTATTAAGATAATTAATTATTGTGAAAACGAGGCTGTACTTACAATTATGTCCCAACATCAAATGAAAGAGATGCAGTTTGAGCCCTTTAAGAGATTAAGTTTTCTTAGCTTTACTGACATGTAAGCACACAAAAGTTCCTCCTGTTACAAGAAAACCAACTGTACATTTAGGATCATATAACCATCTATTACAGAGGACAAAGCTAGCTATTACATGGTCTATGAACCATGTGAGTAAGCATGTGGTTTGCTCTGTTTTCATGCTTAATTCTTATGGTCTTGAGAATGGAAAAATATACTTACTTTGAACGCAAAACCTATACTACCCTGACTTTGAAAAACACATACTATTTGACTTCTTTTGAAATGTCAGCACTTTCCTAAGTATATATCCTCAAGGCTCTTTCTGGACCACTTTTTTGCCATTTTGAGTGCACAGGAAAATCGGTTTAAATTTACATTAGACTGAAAAAGTCTGTTAAATTGTAACAGTAGCAACTCTTTCAATCTTTCATTTTCACCATGTTAATTTTTTTAACTGTAAAATCAGCATATAAGAGTTTTGTTGCTGTATTTAACAATTCACAAGCATAAAAATTGTTTACATACTTTGCTGTGCTGTCTTTAGAAGAAAAAAAAAGATCAAAGCATAGAGTATCCTCTCTTAAATAACAAAAGTTTAAATGATCAAGCTTACTTTGCCAAAGAATTATGTTTTCTGTCTTTATTTTCCAAATAAAGTAAAAACCAGGAATATTAGAAGAAACACGTATTTCCTGACTAACAAGCAACACATAATCCAAACTATGTTGAAATATGTTTCAGAATTTGCTTTATATTTTTCATACCTTTTATTATCACTGCCTTACAAAAATTATGTTTGCTAGTTGTTCCGGCAGTGATGAAAGAGCAATTTTTAAATTTTTTTGTGAATGAATGCTGATATCCTAAGTATGAAAGAAGGAGAAGTGAGAAACATTTAGCTCTTGACTGAGCATAAAATTGTCATTTCCAAGGAGAAAAACTTGATTTATTTTCTCGGATGATACCTCAAGTTTTTATCAGTGTTTAAAGTGACTGAAGACATATTTGGACTAAGCAGGCATGCTCTCAGTTCCCCCTTTCATATGTTTTACTCAAGATGGTTTGTCTACCTTAAAATAACCGTAACATGCCTATTGACTGGGAATTTCTGAACATAACACATCACACCAAATCCTGCTTCTCTGTTAAGTCCGTGACAGCTTAGCCTAAGGATTGATGCAACAAAAAAGTTTATATTGTCCCAGTTGCAATAAAACTGAGAAGCCCAGGCAGAGGTAATTTATACATTTAAATGGCGATCATTCTCATTTTCATAATTTTGTATGTGTATGCACATATTTCAAGAGAGGAGTGCCAGTAAGAAATAAGGATGCTTTAAAACACCCAGGGCCCGTCAAACTGGCTTGGAGAGAAGTGCTATCATCAGCTCTTACAGCTACAACATTTATGTCATTGGCTGCCACCTTCCCATTCCACTCCACTTCTCCTCTCCTATTTTGGCTGCTATCAGCTTTTTTCTCTTTTCTCTTCCTGTTCCCTGGAACAGCACTGCCCTCCATCCTGCTCTCCTGCTCTGTGCTACCCCTGTCTTTTCTTACAGTCACTCATCCCTCGCCCTCTCCTCATCAGTTTTGATTCCTTACACTGCACATAACAGGGCTTGAGGAGCAGAAACATCCAACTAAGAAGAAGCTGCTTTTTAAGACCCAGTAACTTGATAGTTCACAGTTGCAGAGGTGTATGTTTTCTTCTCCAGCATTTTGTGATTCAGTTCTCTTTCTTTCTCATGCCATCTGCATGAGCAGAGCATATTTCAGAGCATTTTCCTCATATCCCGTTTAACTTTTTGCAGATTTCCTTAAGGCTCAATAGTTATTTCTCTTAACTTCTATTACATCTTGTCTGTGGACACTTATACATGACACTTAGGCTACAGTCTCTACATTAACGATGCACAGATATAATTCTTGCTGCAATCTTTTAGTCTCTCAGTTTTTTAAAAAATAAACTCAGTCTGTCTTGTCGTAAAGTCATCACCATATGGTCCTCCAGGGAAGAGCTCAAAACAAACTGGGCCAAACAGAACTTTTAACTGTCCCTCCTCTTGGAGGCATCCATGCTGCCTCCCACATCACCGTAATAGAAAAGGAACAAGAGACTGTATTTCTACGTACCCTAAAACCTATTCTTTTTTTTGTGGAGGAGAAATGAATCTTCATTTTGAGCAGTGCACCGGATCTGATTAAGTATGACTACTGAAGTTCCCTTTTATAAGTACTGACTATGAAACCTTCCATAGCTTTGATTCCATTTCTCCTAAAGACAATCAGATCAATGCACAGCAGAAAAACAGAAAAGGAAATGACAGAAAGAATGGGAAAAGCACAGAAAACATTAGTATTCTACTCTATATATCACGCCCACATTCTCAATGCTTAGAACAGTTCTCAAAAAGAATTTAATCAAATGGCAAAAAGGAACTGATGAAGGTGGCAGGGACAGAAAACTGTGAGGGACATGGATGGGAATTTTCTGCTTAGAAAATATGTGACCAAAGTGGAACGTGACAGAGTTCTCCTAAGCCACGCAATGATATGAAGAGTAAGACGTGAACAGTTAACTTTTTCTAATAACACAGAAACATGGGGGTATAAAATGCACTTAATTAGATGGCAATTTGAAAGTCAATGTTAATGAACATAACACAAATCAGGTACATAAAATCACTGCTACAGGATGCTGTGGAGGTCAAAGGAATTTTAAGAACTAGATTAACAAAGGAGAATGTGCAAACCTGTAAGTGACCCTAACTATTAACTGCTGGAAAATAATGATTGGAAGGTCACTCTCTTATTTGTTTCTTAATACTCTTATACATTTGTCAGTATAGAAAGAGAAAATGTAGCTGTTATACCATTCATCTGCCGCAGAAAGGCATGATTTGTGTTCATCTGCAGGAAAGTGTATGGCTGAGAATGTGGATTTTATTACAGACAGAGCTGGTGGCATGGCCTGCATTTTAAAAACTGCCTGCCATTTCCTGTTTTAAGGCTCTGTTTTCCATGTGCTTACCGTTTGCACAACTGTAACTCAAAATTTCAGGCTGGAATTTTTGATTCTGACTGTCTGCCTCAGGCTGAATATTTTTAGAAAGTTTTGGGTAAAATGGTTCTGCAACTTCTGAATATCACAGTAAGGAAGAGCATATTCTTTTAGCATATCTTGCCCTTCCTATTCTGTCTTCTGGTACAAGGAAGCAGCAGCTATTTTGATTACAGAAAGGGAGAAAAAGAAGGACTGATGTAGCATTTGGACTTCTATTGCTCAATAAATTTACTAAACTAGCCCTTACATGCCTAGATCTAGTTGCCTAAACTGAGGCAAAGAAAACAAAATTCTGGAAATATAATAATGAGTTATGTTATGTCACATGCTGAAACTGAGAATATAGGGAGTTAAGTTTTTTAATTAATTCCAGCGATTTTTAACATTGAATTCAGAAGAGCAGGGACTTCTCTTATGGAAATAACTTGTATTTAAGTAACAAGTCTTGAAACTGCTTCTTATTTGATATTTTGCAATGCAAGATGAATGAGAATACATTAACAATTCTGCATGTATTACAAAATCTCAGATACAACAACCCTCTGTTTCTTTAGCAGCATGAACCCAGTGTTCTACTCTGCAAAAAACTCCTGAACTCTGTATTTAAATCTCCTCTGGTCTATTCCAGCAGTCATTCTACTGGCTTGACTCAAACTGCACAGTAAAAAAGGAATAATTGCACTTTAATAAAAGGGTTTGGAAAGCCAACATGCCAAACTGTTACACATTTCAAATAATTGCTGTCTACTTGACAGATTTACTGACAATTTAAACATTAACATTGCATTAAAAGTAACTACTCTGTAAAGAGCTGCACTGTATTTTACCAATAAGTAATACATATACTCTAATCTAGCAAGGATACTATTACATAAACTATATAATCTCTGCTTTTTTAATCATTCTGTATTTAATAGCAGTTACAGCAACTCCATATTTGGTCAAAGACAGACAAGACAAGGTTTTTCTCCCATGGAGCTCTGCCAATACCTGACCACAACTCTGGTAGCTTCATACTGTCAAATATCTTGGAAAGCTTCCTGAACTGACAACCCAGTACTCAATCTCACTGCAGTTACAGATATAGTTCCACAGGCACTTGCACTACATAAGTTGCAAACAGAGGCATGTTTAAGAAAATCTAAAATTTTCACTTTTTATCTCTGGACTGTAAAACATTTCTACTATCATCATCACCTTGTCTATTCTACCTCAAGAAAAACTACCAAAAGACACTACAATTTTTAAACTGCTCCTTCTCATATCTGTTAGTTGCAACTTTTATTTTGTCTTCCTGTCCACCAGGAAGTGGATTTGCACAAAATAACGCAAAATACTAAATTTTATGCTATTAACATCCTATATAAGTAACAACTCTCCTGATTTAGCTCTGAAGTAGCTATGTAATTATTTATTAGTTATTTAATTCTTCGTTATAGTTCCAAAATTATTATTCAGCTAGAAGAAAAGATATATGCAGTAGGTTTGGAGGGAAGAAACATTATTCATCAGGTCAGGTTTTTGGATTTTTTTTCTATCAACTTTTATTACTGGCTTCTATCAATTTTCATCACTGTTAAGTTTTGAAAGATCTTAAAGTATTTAATCTAAAAACTCTTAAAACCTCGAGACTTCTTTCTATTTAAATATTAAAGTAGTATCAATTTCTCCATTTAAGTGCTCTTAAATATTTTAATGGTACTAACTTGTTAATTCAGGCTTGCTTTTATTCTCTCGTGGTTTGTAAATCTTGTTTATATTAATGAATATATAATTATTTTAGTTAAGTATTTCCAGAGCAATTATTACCATTTTAAGAACAGTAATTGACAAAAAAGACCCACTACTATTTTGTTGACATATTTATATTTAAGCTAGACATCAATATCTTGCTTCATGCATGCTAGTGCTGCACATCTCCAGCCCTAAGTTCTGTTTCCTCAGGAAAAAAAGGCTAGAAACAATATTAACATTTACAGAGGACATTTGGAATAAACATTCAACTACTATACCTGCATAGGACCTGGAATGCAAGACAAAACCCTTTCTATATTTTCAGAATTCACATCGACATCATTTACAGCAATTAAAGCATCTCCTGGAGGTGAAACAGACAAAACATGAGGAAGTTAGTTGGTATCACACCACAATACACAGCCAAAGTGTCTTGTTTTAAAAATGAGTATGACATTCAAACAGTCATAAATGTATATTTGTTACATTTAAGAAGATGGTTTCTACATGCAACATTTACTGTGTTTAGAAACATTAGTCTTGCACCTCAATGCTCTTAAGGCCTTGCTGCCATGCTTGTATCATTTTACAAAAATCACTGAAGCACGGAATGGTTTGGGCTGGAAGGGACCTTAAAGACCATCCAGTTCCAACCCCGCCTGCCACGGGCAGAGACACATTCCACTAGACCAGGTTGCTCAAAGTCTGTCCAAGCTGTCGTTGAACACTTCCAGGGATGGGGCAACCACAGCTTCTCTGGGCAACCTGTTCCAGTGCGTCACCACCCTCATAATGAAGAATTTCTTTCTAATATCTAATCTAAATCCACCCTCTTTCAGTTTGAATCCATTTCCCCTTGTGCCTTCACTACAAGCCCTTGTAAATAGTCTCTCTCCATCTTTCTTGTAGGCTCCCTTCTGTGACTGGAAGGTCACAATTAGGTCACTCCAAGGCCTTCTCTTTTCCAGGCTGAACAAACTCAATTCTCTCAGCCTTTCCTCATAGGAGAGGTGCTCCATCCCCCTGACCATCTTGGTGGTCCCCCTATATAGCAACTGTCCAAGCTTCTTCCTTCCACCCAGGCTTATATTACACTCGTGTTCCTTTACCAGAAAACACAACAATTTCATCAATCAGGTTATTTCCCTTGCCCTGCTCTGAAACCACCTCTGTTCACTTGCCAAGCCTTCTCCAGTGCTACTGCCACTGATAAAAACACTGTTTCCAAAAGCACTCCAAAATTCACTCTTCCTGTAGCAGCTTACAAGTTCTAGGCCATCACTTACACCAAAGATTTCAAGTGTTGGTTGAGCCTAACTCTGGAAGAATCTCACCACCCTGAGCTCCCCTCTTTGAAGAAGTCCTGGCAGTTATCGTGCACATTAGTAACTCTTAGCTTAGTTCACTGAACTGGCAGAAAACCATTCATTCTTCCTCATTTCTCCTTCGTCTCTCAAGCCACACCACAATTTAGTCCTTTCCCTTCTTTTCCATTCCTTGTCCACTGCTGTGGCTTCTTATTCTGCTCTCTCCATACTTTTATCTGCCCATTCTTCCTGCCTAACGGCATCTTGTGTTTTCTACATCTGACACTCTTACCATCACTGGGAATGGGAAAAAACTCAGGATCCCAAAGAAAAAGTCATTAACTGCAAATGGAAAAACTTTGAAAAATTAAGGGCACCAATCACAAAAACAAACAGAACCAAATTAGAGCTTACAGACTTAAAATTAACATTCAAGTTTAAAGTACAAACACCAAACTGGGATTTCTCTCTGAAGGAAAATATTCTCAAGAAGTAACCCAGTGATAATTAGTTGATAACCTCTGCCTCATCCCCCTCAGAGAGATGCATATTTAAGCACAGTGTGCAAGAAAAATATGAGACCAGGGGAAATGGAAACCAACCTGTGAAGTTAGAAAACATAAAAGTAAAATAACATCAAAAGATAAAACTATATAGACCTGTCAAAAGAAATAGAAATTGCAAAGTAAAAATAGAAGGTTTTTTACCATTCATCTACTTTCATTAAGAAAATAAAAAAAGGAAGCAGCATTAAAAAAAGGATACATATTAAAGATATTTTAGCTGTGGTAGCCGGAGACTAAACCCAAAGAATTTGATTACTTAAGCTGGCAATTTAGAACATCAGTCCAGTGCTTAAGGTGAGATTTTTGGTTGAACCTAAGTCAGAAAAACTCTCACTAAAAGGACAGTCCTTCATGGTTTCTCTAATGTCAACATCTGAAGCTGGAAGCACTGTTCAGTATAAAAGACAGACTATATCACAGAGGAAGAAACCAACAAATATTACTGGAGTAACAGAAATATAATGGAATTAAATAGGATACTCATTCTCAGGAAGGTAGTCGAGTAACATAAAACATGAAAAAGACAAACGTAATACTTGGATGCATCAGAAAAGGCCTTTCCTTAGAAGGTAGGTAAGTGATCCCATAGAGTCCTCCTTACAATCTGTCGTGATCAGATGAGGCAGCATAAATTCATGACAAGAATTATATGAGGTGACTGCCAGTGGCACTAGGATATAGGATTTGATGCTTCATTAGGTCCTTTCCTGAGCCAAATATTCAACTTCAGAGTAACAAAATAGGCCTTTATTTTCTACTTGATTTCTTTGGTGTCACTTTCAGTTGTCTCTGCTTTCTCTCCTATCAGGTGAAAAACCTGCTTAGTTTTTAGGTGGTACCTTCTGTCTGTAGAAAGGGAAATAAAGAAATTAGCTTCTTAACACTGAAAGTCACTTGATTTCAAGGTCATTCTTACGTGTGAACTAAAAATACCAAGAGCTCCTCTGGAAGAGCAAATTGAAAATCAAGCCTCATTTTGCTTCAGCTGCACAAAGACTCCCTTAAACTACCTCCACATCCTTTCCAAGATTATTAATATAGTGTTCATCACTCAGGCAGTGTAAAGACATTAGAAAAAGGATATGGATTTGTAGCAAATGTGCATGTTAGTATAATTATATTTTAAGCCTTCACTTGGCAACAAAAATGTGAGTAACTGCAGAAATAAAAGTACTGAACCACTGTAAGGTTCAGTATGTTTTTCAATTTTCAAGGGAGAAGACTTGCTCAGCTCAAACTGACATGGTGATGATAACGACATGCGTACTAAGGAAAAGCACAACCTGTGGCTCTAAGGTCTCTCCATTTCCTGAGAATCTACTAAAGGCCACAGAATGTGAAAGTTTAGAAGAATACTGACACTTTATCATTATTTCTATGTTCTGTCTTCTTGTTAAGTACCATCAAATGCGACGGGAATTCTTCCCAAGTACAAGGTTGATTGCTCCAAATCAGTGCAACACACAGTTAATGAAAGAACATTCTTCTTAACTAACCAGCACTAAGGAAATACTGAATTCCCCAAAAATGCAAGCAATATTCCTCTTTAATACACCAGACAACAACCAACCACTCACTCTTATTTACATTAAAGAAAAATTCATTCCTACTCTTTCTGACAGCAAAACCAAGAAAAGGTTAAGTTGTATTATATACATAAATAAGTTATCTCCCCTTGGAATAAGTTAAATTGTTTTTTCTCTTTCAGTAGTAGTAGTTCTCTCACTAACTTATGTGTTTCTTGATGCACAGTACAGTGAAGTTCTAGCCTAGCGAATCTTCAACACAACAGTAATTCGAAGACAGAAAAGCTGAGACTTAAAAAGCATTTAAAAGCAATTCACTAAGTCCATGCCAGAGGTCAGGGACTTGAAAATTAGTAACGAAAGGCAGAGCATTCAGACTACTCTAATATAACAAGAATTATGAACAGAATTATTATGTTCTTTATTAAGAACACTATATTAAAAATAATCACTCACAAAACTACAAAAGAAAGCATAAACTGCTCTTCTACTTAACTGAAGCACTGTTTAAACAAAAGTTGTTTTGTGTTCTGTTTGTTTAGTAACTTCTAGAGACCTTAGGAATTCTGTTGTAAAGAGAACAGTCATCTGATTCACAAAGCCATTCAAAGGAGCTGCACACGCTTTGTGAAGCCATATGCACCTTAGCACTTTTGGAACCACATCTCCCAGGGTGGAATACACAAAGAAATTTTTGAAAGAAGAGCCATCACTATTTACATGTTACATACTCAAAGTGTCTTGCCACTGGCTGCCGCAAGAGAGGAGTCCTGAAGAAATGATACAAAGACTCCCTGAAACAACATCTCAGCCTTGGCCATATTGATCATCATAACTGGTCTACTCTGGCCTCCAATCGGGAGGCCTGGAGACACACCATCTATAACGCTGCTGATGCCTTTGAGAACGCACGCAGGATCACCCTTGAGGAGAAAAGGCAACGCAGAAAGAATCGTGTCTTGCAGAATATACCACCCAAGGAGTCTTTCTGCTGTGCCTTTTGCAATCAGACATGTCTATCTCGTACTGGCCTTATTAGCCACCAGCGTGCTTGTAACAAATGTGGATAGAGCCTTCCCAAATCTTCGTTCGCGAAGCCCAGCCATGATGATGATGATGACTCAAAGTGTATTATTTATTGTATCCCTAAGGCACGTATGTAAAACTTTCATTGCAGCAATAAATATTTATTCCATTCAATTAGTAAAAAATGTAATCACATATCATAAATGGAACAGCTTTCCAGAAGACACAGCCAAAGCAGTCCTGTAAGGCTGCCTTTTTTTCTGCCTGAAAATACTATGTCGCTATCAAGGAAGAGCAACTTGATATATAGCTGAGAAAATCTATATGCATCAGTATGGACTTTCCAGAATTGGCGCTGAGAGGTGGTGGGGGTGAGCATTTGCATTTTTTCCTTCTTTTTGCCAAACACAACAGCATTCAAAGAATAGAGATTATGAAATAACAGAATAAACTACATCACTAGGAAAAGTAAGAAGTATGTAAAATTATGAATACCAAATATCTTTAAAGTAGGACATGACCAAGACCTACCCAGTGTGATAATTGCAGTGAAAGAGTTTATACATGCAAGTTAACTTTGTTAGAGCTTCCCATCTACATTTTATTTGAGAATTGTCTTCTCTCCTTTAGCAGTGTGAAAAACTTCCAGACAGTGAGACTGACTTAGGTCTTTAGACATTAGGTATGTAAAAAAAATTGCACAAATGTATAAAGTTTAATCTGAGTTCACTTAATGCTCAACCAATTTAGGTTAAATGAAATAAAAGTCTAAATAGCGATTGCAATTGTTTAAGTTCATCTAACTCGATAGTCTGCAGAGTCAAGTCGAATTATCCCAGACTAAATATTGGTGAATTACAGATGTAGACAGAAACATTAGGAAAAAAAAATCTTAGTTCCATTTTTAGAGACACATTGAGCAACTACAATAGAGGAAATGAATTATCTTCAGGCAGCTCCAAGATATCAGACCTTGAGTTAACAAACTTATTGTTAGAAAAAATATATGTCCTTCTGAAAGAGAGTAGATTTATATTAGGTATTAGGAAGAAATTCTTCCCTGTGAGGGTGATGAGGCACTGAAACAGGTTGTCCAGAGAAGTTATGGATGTCTCACCCCTGGAAGTGTTCAAGGTCAGGTTGAGTAGAGCTCTGAGAGACTTGGTGTGTTGCTAGATCATCTGTAAGATCTCTTCCAACCCAAACCATTCTATGATTCTCAGTCCGCAAAGAAGCTATAAGATACCCATAAATGTTCTCCACACAATGTTAAGCACAACTCAATTTTACTTGATTGATGGAAAAGGAGAGGTGAGGCAGGAATTCTTTCCTGTTTTATTTGTTCTGTCTTGCCATCTTCTCATGAGAAGAGACTTCTCCCATCCAGTCAGCAGCAGCTCAGAACAGTGTGTATTGATCTCAAACACCCAGTTTAAACACAGCTGACGAAATTATTCCTGCCTCATTAAAGACAAAGTTTAGAAAAGTCTTTGGCACTGCTGACATCCCTAGAATGTTTATTTCAGAACTGCCTATCTCTTTGCCACATGAGGCAAGGCACAGGACTGTTACTTCTGTTAACTATCCATTCCCTAATGATAAACCTGCAAGTACCATTTCTAAAAGCAGATCTGTATGCATGTCCCTTATGTATCGGTATGTATGTCCCTTAATGCATTAAGCTAAGGGACAATGATTGGTGATCCTTCCATACTGTGATGGAAAATGAACATTTTTTCTGAATCAAGTTGTTCACATGGGAGAGGACGGAGGACACTTTTGTCATGGAGTCCTAGTATTTGGTTTCCCCTGTTCTTGGTAATGACCTGGTGGAAGTATGCACAAAAGTTCACATACTCTTTCCAAAAAAGGCAAACTATGGAACACATTCCTTCTGAAGAAAGCCAGATCAATTACTTGTTTTATATGTTAGCAGGCTGCTTCTGCCCAAACCAATGCTGCTATGCTTCAAGAGAAGATTAAAAGAATATAAATCATATCCCAAACACCACAGTGAGAACACAGCTAAGCTTATGCAAGCACTGTGTTTCCATCTTGCATGCCCGAAGTCTCTGCTTTGGAGAATCTTCTCCAGAAATACACCATGTAACTCCACATAAAAATCTCGAACTCTCACCGTATTTTGGTCCTTTCAAGGACGTATTTTCCTAACAGGACTCTAAGGATATAGACTTCTCAAGAGAAACAGCAGCCTGTAGCTTTTGCATACCTGTTCAAAACTGGATTATTAGAGTCCACTTTTACTATCATCCACAATTAATTGCTGTCCCTGAGGAGTTTTCACTTTTTCTGACAATTGCACGTACTGATAAGGTGACAAGATTCCTGCTGAGATATTTGGTGATGAGAGCAGTAAGACAGTTTCAAAGAGGGTAACAATAGTACGTTCTGCTAGTGACAAGAGCTTTGCTGTACTTTCAGTGTGATTGAAATTACTTTTTCATTTGTACTATAGTAAAGATGATGCTCATCAGCATT
The DNA here is from genome assembly GCF_003945595.2 of Pipra filicauda. NCBI lineage: Eukaryota > Metazoa > Chordata > Aves > Passeriformes > Pipridae > Pipra > Pipra filicauda. The sequence goes on from NW_024105076.1 coordinate 30,600, forward strand.
TACAAGAAGTTTTCCCTGCTGTGAGTAGGACAGATTTCAACTTGAAGGGGGACGGGAAGCAAATCATAACAGCATTTCCTATCATACCCCTTATTTGTCTGGATCTAAAATTGAGTATTTTGGGGACATTTTCCTTTTTGAAAATACACTCAAAGACGAAATTAGAAAGTTCTCCATAGCAGACCAAGCTTTATATATTGTTGAAAATAAGGCAAAGAAAATGTTTTGCCAAAAATACAAAAGACACTTTAAAAACATGAGATAAAACCAACTGTATTTCATCTTAACCAAAATGAAATTGACAGCAAGAGTTTAAAAATCAATGAGGGCTTTTCCATTTTGAAAATTTAAGATGGATACTGAACTGCTAAATATTAATAAAAAAAGATAAATGAACTGATAAAACCCACATGGATGGAGTGCCATCTTTTTAGAGTTACGAAGCAGCAGGGTTTTTTAAGCTTGAAAAACCATTGTATTTACTTTCATATGGTCAGTGTCTGCATTCTACTTGGTTAATAAAGTACAGCAAAAAGACTTACGACTTCCATATGCAATCTTGAAAACAAAAATTAAAGTGCAGTGCACAAATAATAAACAGATGTTTTAAGTGTTCAAAGCTATAAGGGATACACATTTCAAAATAAATAAAAGAAGCCACCTGAGGAAAGTGATTATTAAGGATGGAAAAGGTGGCTATTTCTACTAAAAATGTTAAAGCAATAACCACTTTGTGAGTCAAAATGAGCGCTGCAAACTGGTCACAAGGAAGATCACTGGATCTCATTTAAAGCATGTATTTTAAAAGGAAAATATAGTTTGTATTTGCCTCACGGAAGACTACAAAAACTGGTCTGCACCACTGGAGGCCATTAAAATACTAAAAAGCAAAACAAGAACAGGTTAACGTCTATGCCTACACATGTAAATGAAGATGAACAGAGTTATAACCACACCAGCCAGCAGGTACCATGCTGTACTGATCAGATATTCCTCATTTGTGATAGCTCAAGAAGCTGGTCACTTTTGTGCTAATTCTTCAATTTTAGCCTGACCACAAAAATATTCTTTATTGACTGTTTCCACAATTCAGAACAGGATTCCTAAAACCTACTTTTATCAACAACAACAGGAAGGCAAAGTTCTACTGTATGTTTTTGAACTTTCTGTCCAACCTTTGCTCTTGTGAGGATCTACTGAACTACAGTTGCTTCAAAACCAGGCTTTGGGTGTATACCACAGCTATCCCATCCTCTGACGTGCAATACAGATGCAGTAAACCAGACAGTTTTTGACAAGAACAAAAATTTTACTGTATATTCTTTAGGCAGACAGCACTGAAATCTGAGCATCTAATTCATGCAAAGCATCCCTATTTCTAGACACCACATAAAAATCCCAAAGTACTCAACTTCGCTATAGAGACATAGTTTGAAAGTATTTTTATATGAAAATTATATATTTTATACTGTTGGCGCTGAATACAGCTCATTTTCCTAGTTAAGAGCTGAATAACTCCAGTACGCTTAAAACTATTTTGTTTTCAATGTGCAAAACCAAGGCAAGGGTTGGTGATAGCCTAGGACACACTAAACTGCAAGACTCTTTTTAGATTAAGGTAAATTTTCTTCTATTTGAAACAAAACGAAAACCCCACAGATTTTGTCCTCACTAGCTCTGAATCAGTAAGTGCATTAGATGAAATACTATCTCTGTTTAGGTTCACTTGATCTCCAGGATCTGGTATTTGCCTACACTGTTTTGACTTCACACTTGCTCTTATGAACAGGCTATATACAAATTTGTGTCCCAAAATTAACTTAGAGGTTATAAATACACAGTCTTGCACTAATTAGATTAAATACCATTAAACAGATCAAACTCATTCACTCCTCCCCCTCAATCCACATGCCCCACTTCTTGACTAATCAGTTCTTGCTGGCAAAATGTGAAAGTTATCCAGTTTTCCCTCTGGAGTATTCTTTAGGATCCCTACCAAAAACACGTGCTGGAAGAATCAGCTAGTCAAAGCACGATTTGCCTTTTTACACACACGACACTGGAATTTCAAAAGAACTCATGCTGACTTTGTGGGATTTGTGCTACTATAGTATTAAGATTTTCATGATCTTCTAACCAACATCACATCTTTGCTCTCTTGCTCCATGAGGGACCAACTTCAAGGGTAATTAAACAACCTTCCGCCCTTTGCAGAGGTGGCCTGGTTGTCTCACATTTACTGTCTCCAAGGTTGGTGTCCTGTGAGTGCCAAGTCCTTTTAATGGCCTCAATTAAAGTGGGAGTATTTCTGCTCCCTCATTTTCACTCCCAGCAGTTCATTCCTCTCAATTATTCACATCTGGGTGCTTGTCAGACCTTCTGTGACCCAGGTTTAACGTACTACACCCACAAAAAACTACACAGCCAGTTTTTCTTTGGGGTTAGTTTCCTGCCAGGTTATTTAGTTGTATCAGCTCAAGGAAGCGTCTGATGAGCCAAACCAACGCAAAGAAGAGTGAGTAAGCTGGCTCACTGCCTTCCTAAACTGCAGCACCATTATAGATTTGGAGTCCCCTGATCACAACTGCTGAGGAAGCAGCTGTTAGACTTGCTAAACAGAAAAATAACCAAACAAGGCTACGCAGAAACATATATCTTACTTGGTATTTTTTCCTAATTTTTATGATACAAAATCCATTTAAAGGATATACAGTAAAGCTTTTCATCCAAGAGGGATGATGTTGAAAAGACTGAAAACTAAATACAGTATTTGGCAGACTGTAGGCTTTCCCCAGGCCCACTTATCTAGGGATTAAATCCTGCATTAAATTAAAGGGGGGGGCGCTGGTGGTGGTGTATTTCTTGCTCCATGTTCAAGCTGCTCAATCCCTGTACACTAAGGGATAGTTGTCTCCTTATTGTAGTAACACCTTTTATATTATGCCACGTGTTCTTAAAACCACTAATATAGTAAAATTGACTAGGTAACAAAGCATCAGATGCCATGACATTGATTTAAAATTATCCCTCAAGAACTGATGTAACTGCTTATGTCTCAGGAATATTCAAATCAGCTGCTTAAAAAAGCAAAAAAACCCGTAAGTCTTCATTTCAACAGAAGATTGCAGAAGTTGACTATTCCTCTGATTACTTACCGATCAAGATTTGACCTGTTTTCACTGCAGAACTACCTGGCACCAAGCCATGTACCACAAGTTTCTCTTCACCAACTCCTCTGACGACTTTATCCTTCCTGCCTTGTTTCTCCACTCTTCTGCTGCTCCATGAGGACTGATGGACAATTCCCACTAAGGCCTCCAGCAGCCTCTGCTGCTCCTCTTCTCCAGCACTGTACAGTTTTCTGGGATTTACATAAACATACACATCTTTGTACTTTTGCGGAACAGTGATACCTATTTTCTGTGTGGATGGGTGTTTCAATATGGAAGTAGGACCAGTGGAGTGCACATTACAGCTTCCACTGCCTTTCTTACTAGAATGCTTTGGTAAAAGATTTTTCTTTTTTAATATTTTGGTCCATTTCTTCAGTTCATACTTTCTTTCCTTTCGTGATTCCTCTTGAATAATTTCAGCTTCATTTTCACGAAACCTGACATGATTCACTGCTGGCATTTCTGGACAGCTGTTCTGGAACAAAGTTTCTTCTTCACTTTCACTCAATTCTAAATAAAATAATTCCCCGTTTTTCTGCACACCATCCAACCATTCAGGCTCAAGATCACTGGGAAAGAAAGAAGAATGATCAGTGACAGTTCTGATGAGGAAGACTGCTATGCAAGTGACATCTGATTGTTTTAAGTAGGAAGGGGACAGAGTGTGCAAGGGATAAAAAAAGGAAAAAAAATAGTTGCCTCCTGAACACTGACAGTTCAACTGCTTAAGTCTGCTATAAGGATTAGTGCTTGTCTTAGACAAATGATGGAAATGGCAAGGAAAGACACCCCTCCCAGAACTTAAAATAGTTTCTTCAAGTGCCTTACAGAAAAACAGCCATTGCAAAAAGCAATATTCCCTTTTCTGATAACAAACAACAAAATACAACCACAAACTTGTTTTAATTATTAATTACATTAATGGGCGTGATGGGGCTTTCTCTTGGAGAAAAAATGCCATCCTATTAGTTCTCTCATATTATTTTTGCCTTTATAATGTAATCACGGTGTGATTTTTGGGGTTGTCCTGTGCAGAGTCTGAAGCTGAACTTGATGATTCTTGTAGGTCCCTTCTAATTAAGGATGCTATGGGAAGACAGATTGTACTGTCAGCCTTTTGGCAAGACAAGATTAACATTTTAAAGTCACTTAATTTTAACAAAAAAAATCCCCAAACAACGCAACACGAAATTGAGGTAACACTTTTTAAAAGTCAAGTTCCAAATAGCACATTCACGCTCACATGCAAAAATACATGCTAAAAAGAGGCAGCACTGCTATAGAAACAGTTCTGACAGCTGGAGTGGATCACTTTAAGTCACAAGCAACATGCTGCTGCAAAGCAAAGGCAAAGCGGCTCCACGACGTATTACCAAAAGTATCATCTGCACAGCACAAAAAATTTTTTGTCCTAATTTGGCAACAATAATATGTCAACCATGTCCAGTTTCGGATAGTACATTTTAAGAAACATGGAATAACTGGAACATATCCAGAGCACAGAGACAAATAGTAAGTAGTGTATAAACATGTTTTAAAGGGAAAGAGACTGAAGAAAATCATGCTCTTTTGGCTGAGAAAAAAAAACAAAGCAACCAGAAAAAGGGTTGCTGAGAGGCAACAGGCCAAATGAACCCCAAGGTGAACCACCAAATGTTACTACAGGATGAGGATCAATAAGTAGGAGTACTTAGCATTTTAATTATCTAAAATGTTCTGTATGGAAGACTTCCAGGAACAGACAAAGACAGTTCATTCATCCCAACTAGACAACAAACAGGTCTCCGTGTTTCATAAAAATCTTATAAGGAAAAACTAGGTCTATGATTTACATCAGAATTCATCTCATTCATCGTTTAAAGTTAACATACATTCATACGTTTTATACAAGAACTAATTTTACAGAATAATGAGTGCGAGTTGTGTTTAGAACTAGTATTAAATAATTCAAATAGTGCAGATAAATGAAACAGCTTCAAATTATAGCTGAACAGAGAACACTATGCAAAGACATTGCGCCATAGCACCTTTAAGGGCTCAAAGATCTGGTTGGACTAAGAACATAGAAAACATTGGCATTACTCTCTTCCTGGAGCCCCAACTACTGTGAGAACTATATGGATGTTGCACAGGAAGAAACATCATATACTTCCTCTGCATTTATTAATTTTTTGTGCCCAAGTTGATAGTTTTAAAAGAAGAGTCATGACTTGTGAGGATTTGGCTAATCCCAATGGTCATCAGTAAGTCAGTTTGCAACTTACTACTAAGTCTTACTCAAGATCTTGTGTATCTTACTCAAGGCTGCTAAGGCCAGACAATATCTGATCCGACATCTTTCAAAAGGTGGTAGGCAAGAAATAACATGCCAGAGTTTTTCCTTGTTTTGTTTTTTAAGTAGTTCTCCATTCTGGTACATGTAAGCAAAATTAGGAAAAACCAAAATCAACGAAGGAAACACTAGAAATTTACAAAGAAATAACATGTGGATTAGCAGAAACTCCTGTGATGTATGATAGCCATTTTACTCCCTCTATAAAAAAGGATTGTGCTCTTAGTAAAAAAGCTCTTTCATCTTCGGGATAATGTCAAAATTTCAACTTGGATGTCAGTTCATACACTCACATTCTCCAGCTTTGTTGTGTATTCTTACCACAATGTACATTATGGACTAAGAAAAAAAAAGGGGTGGCCATTTGTAGTATTTACATTATAATGTAAAGGAACTATCACTTTTGAAATACATATCTGTACAGACATCTGGAAAAGCAAAGTCTGAAACAAGAAATCTACATGTACGATGACACATTTTTCCCCCTAATGTTGTAGTGTCACAATTGATTTAAATTAAGCAAGGAAAAAAAAAAATCTCATTTCCATCTCTCTTCCCTTGTGTCAAAACAAGTGCTTCCATCTAGGTCTGGAAGCTTCAGTTAAGGGATCTAAAACTCTGAAAGACCCACACTCCTTTAAGAGCAGTTTCACTGATCACACACAGGTATTTATTTCCTCCATTGCCCGAAAAACTGTGCCAATTGAAATTGCCCATGTATGGAAGAAAGATATACCAGAAATAAAGGATCCAAGTTCTGTTTCTGAAGCAAGAGAAGGCTCTTCTCACCCATGGAAACTGAAACAATAAAACCATTATAATCTTGTCTCTGCCAAAGGCAGGGGGTTGGAATTGGACGATCTTTAAGGTCCTTTCCAATCCAAACCATTCTGTGATTCTGTGAGCCTTTGAGCCTGTTTTAAAGCAATTAAACAACAAATCAAGGATTAACTACTTTTAGGTAACTGCACTCGAGTTAAATTCCACCCGTATGAGACTCTGCAGAAGTGAAGTTCGTCATCTTTAGTTTTTCAAACCTTTGGCTGTGCCACAACAAAGTACAACTTCATGCTGAGGCATCGATTTGGTATAGGCAAAGCTGCCATCCTCTAACTGGCTATAGCTGCCCAGAAGGATTCTGACTTAGTGACAGAAAATGTTAAACTCTGTTAAAATAGAACTACTAAAAACACAAACACGCTATTTTCCCGCTGGCACATGTAACCATTCACTTCTCAGCTCTGTCTGAGCTTGGCACTTATAACACACGTGCGATGTCCCTCCTTCCCCTCTGGTTCGCAGGCCGTGTCCAGCTGGGATACAGGACCCATCCCAAGGACTGCCCGCAGCTGAACTAACGCTGCTGCTAGCCGCGTTACCGTCAGGGCTCGGCAGAGAGACGTCTCAGAAAGCACAGAGCGTTCTCTGCTACTAGAACCATCACCGCTACACTCACAGCGCCGGGGGACTCCGACCGCTGCGCCGGGGCGGCGCAACCCCACGAACGCCCCCGACCCAGGGCCCGCGGCTCGCCCTTCCCGGCCCCTTACTCGGAGCTCGCAGACAGCGAGGAGCCGCAGGAGTCACTCTCGCTGCCGGTGCCCGCAGGCTCAGCGCCTTCTCCCCTCAGCGGCTCCATCGCCTCGGCGGCTCCACTCCCGCCGGGCCCCCCGGACGCCATTACACCCCCCACGCCGGGCGGCCACGTGGCCCGCGCCGCGCCCTCCCATTGGCCGCGCCCCCGCGCGCCATGGAGACGGCGGGAAGCGCGAGGGGCCCGGGCCGGGAGGGGCAGCACCGCCCCCGCCTCGACCGGGGGAAATTGCGCCTTCAGTGCGCCACCTGAAAGTAATGCCCAACCTCCCCCGTTCGCCTCCTCGAAACAAAAAAACTGCCTTAGCGATCCCTTGAAAGTCTTTCAGTAGGTCGATATGGAACGCAAATGACCAGACTATTTATTTAGTTGCCCGATGTCAAGGTCCCACATCTGTCCCATAAACGAGATTGGCAGTGAAACTCGGAGTCCTGGGCCAGAGCATTGCTTGTAATCAAACACTAATCTGGAGGGGGAAACGGGAGCTCAGAAGTGACTGTCAAGTCAAATACGTAGCAGTGGGATACCTCTCTGCTTTATTTTATACTCTTATATTTGTTTATGGAGTTGTGAGAAACTGAGGTAACTTGTTTTTAGGTTAGTCAGGAGAACAGTGGGGTTCAGGAGAAACAAGGATGTGACAGACCCAAACAAGCACCTTAAACCAGCCCATGCAATCTACACGTGAAAATCATGCAGTCAAAGGAGAGACAAAAAACCTCTACTCTGTTTTCAGGACATAAATTATTCCCATCCATGAAAAACAAGACCCATGGCAACCCCACAGGCAACTTGCTGTGTAGCTATGTCAGTAAAACCCATCAGGACACGCATGGTGAATAGGGAAAGGATGGAGAATAATTGTTGGAACATTTTTAATATGTTGGATTTAAGGTCTGCTCAGTGGGATATTTGCACAGCTTTGCCAGCAGGGTTTTATAATGCTGGAGTACTATGTAGGAATCACAGAATTCTAGTATGAAATCCCTGTGCTTGAAACTGCTTTAGGGAAGCATTTGTTAATAAGTGTGATTCCAAGTGAATTAACAGAAAGAAATGTTTTGGATTCGTATCCATGTGATTAGGCTTCAACTGCAGTTGTTAAAGATACCTATATTGAATACTGTGGCCATTCTGAAGTCCCTTTTCAAGACCTGATTTTGCAGATAAATCACTGGTTTATAGTTTTTAAGACTACAAAACTATCCAAAGGGGGAAGACAGAAACATTCCCTATCTAAAGTAAAAAGTTTGTTCTGCTATGGTTTTATTTGGTTTAGGACAGGACAGTGTAGTTACTTTAAGGGGCTTTTTTCCCCTATCTGAGCAGGCAACAACCACGCCACACAAAATACATAACCCATGCATGGTAAAAAAAAAATAAAATTAAAAATCAGATCTTTGGTTGTTTGCAATTGTCAGACTCCAAGTTATGCACCAACTTTCATTCTGTCTAGAACTTCCAGAAGAACAGGCAGAAAAAATATTTTTCAAGTACCCCACTTCCCAGACAATTTACTTTGTGAAAACAAAATAGTCTGCATAATCAGCATTTCCCAAAGAGCCTAATGAGTTAAGATTTCCTAAGAGCAATACTGCAGGAGTTAGAATTTTAGGAGAAGTAGGTGAGATACACTGTCCCACCCTCCCTAATTCTGCTTACATTTGCAAGCACTTTAAATATGCTGAGCAGCACGCTGAAGCGTTTCTGTAGAGAAGTGATAGTCAATGCCAGATGGTCCTGTGTTAGTTAAATTTCACTGAGTTCAAGAGCTGGTTAATTGTTTCCAGTTGTTTGCTCTCTAAGTGAGAAATACAGGCTCTCTCAAGGAGGCAGTGGTCTTACACCACTTGCTGTTTTATAGGAATAAGCTCATTATGAATGGAAGAGTGATGGAAGATTTGGTCCACTGAGAGGGGTAGTTGGGAGTCACCTAAGTATTTTTCTGAAACAAATGTGGAATTTTTGCTGCTCTGGGAACAATTAAAGACTGCAAGGCATATATCTCACACAGCAGGATTTTATTTTAGTGAAGACACAGATTTTCCCATACAATCCCTCTTGAGAGGAAAGCCTCTCATTTCTTGGGCATAAGTATTAGGAAAAGACTTGAAATAATTTGTCTTTTGGCTACTTAGTCCAAGTAGCTGGGCTGATGCTTCTTGCTAGGGAACCCATAAGCCTTCTAGGCTAAGTTGCTGTTATTAACAAGCAGATGGTAAAAACTTGCCACAGGGTATCATTGGCATCAATAGTACTGCTCACCCTCACTGGACAACTGGTTAATGAACACTTAAAAGTGGATAATTAAAAAGCACTCCCTTTTGCCTTAAGGTTGTTCTGATTAGCTGTTCCTCCAAAGAACTAAATCCATGTGTATAAATTTATTCCGGAACAAGAGTTTCTTGTTACTGTTTTCAGCTTAACCTGCTTCAAAAGTTGCTGTGTTTTAAAAATAACAGAAAACAACAGAAAAATATTCAGAAATAGACTGAAGTTAAAAGAAGACAGAGTATAGGACAAACTAAAGAGATATACTGGTTCTGTCTAATAAACTACTAAAATAACTAGAGTGCAACTTTATTTTTTTGGTGCAGTTGCATGGATACTCCAACCACTGCCCAATTTCAACTACTAGTATTTTTCATTGTTATATACTGACAGCTGATTTTTTCAACCTGACGATAAAGAAAAGAGGCTGGAGTTAGAGTCTTTCCTAGTGCCTAGATGGAAGAGCACAGGGAAATTTAAGATTAGTGTTTATGACTAACTTATTGTGTTTGGTATAGTCAGGCCTAATCTTAGCAATGTTCCCAGGACCTATAATTCACTGATGGTATTCCAAAATATTTCACTGATTCACATTCTGCAGGTGTGTTGGGCCTGAATCACGGATGTACTTGGGCTTTTTTCAACACACAGCTGAAAACTGGGACAGCATTATGCCCTTGGTACCCTGTGCTATGAGTGATGCTACCTGATACTTAGGAGCACCTGCTTTAAGCCTGTGAGGTGCCAATGTGCTATCCAGGAATTATATCAGATCCCTGATTTTTCAGCTATTTCCCCTTCTTCTTCAGGGTCATTCCCCCTAGTGACTGCCAGTGTGGGTGAGGAAGAGCAATGACTGCAGTGCTGTTCCTGTAATATCTGAACAGTGCTCCAAACTGGAAGAATTCTCCAAAGATTGGATCTGCCAGCTCCCTGGCTCTTTTGTACAGTTCAGGCGCTAGAAACAGGCCATAGTAACCCTGCAAGACAAATCTCACTGGATACACCTGGACTATAGTAGAATCTGTCTTTCTTACTATAAGGGTATCAACAGCATTTTAAGTGTCCCTTTGCTTTTTCCTTCCATACTTCAAATTACAGCTCTTCATTAGTGATAAAGAACTAAGAAGGCCTAAGTGACTTGTTATTGTTTCATTTTTTCCTTTCTGCTTGTTTTCAAATCCATTACTATTTCCAGAAAGGCTCTATCAACAACTGGACACAAATGATACATTACATATGTAACTTGATACATTACTAACAGAGAAAACTAAGAGGAAAATAGTTTGTTTATCAGTTCTGTTTCTTGATGCTAACACCTGCTTTACTGAAAGAAAAACTAACAAGAAAAAATGGAATGCTAAAGAGTGGCATTATATACTTTTCATCTATTGATCCCTATTTATTTTTTTATTCCTCCAGTGCACAGCATCAGCAAAAATATAACAGAAATAATTTCCTCTTTTTAAAAGTTCATGACAACAGCACAGCTTTCTCGTGCCCTGCCAAAGTCTTTCTTAAAGGACAAAAGGCACATTTCACAAGCACTTCTTATTAAATAAGATTTTTTATTACAAGGTTTCCATAAAACTACGTGAATAAGATTGTGATTACAGCATCTTCTGTTCACAACTTTATGATTGCATCAAGACCATCCACAGCAAAGTAGCATGAATTGAACAGTAACACTGGACTGTCATTTTTATTGGGATATTTACATATAAACAGACTAAATGGAGAATGAAGACTACCTTTGGGACCAAAGGAACAGAAATTTTGTGAGAAAACACTCCAGTGTTCAATAATTAAAATAGACTGTTCTTTCTGACTTCTTAAGCTTTCTGTATCAACTCTGCTGGATCACAGAAAGTATTTTACAAGAACACAAAACCAACAAGAAGACAGCCATGAAGAATCTGGGAAGACTAGTTCAACCCATCTCATTCTTTTGGAAAGCAGTCCTATAGAGTTAAGAGTTCCCTCTAGCATGAAAAGCAGCTCTAACTTCAAATATGACTTTTTTTTTCTACTGTTTTTACTTCACTTTAAATCTACAGGGTTTTTTTAGGATCGCCTGCTATGCGTAGCAGGCATGTCAAGCATGAAAGAAAACCATTATTTGCAGTCAGTCAACATGCAAATGTTTCAAGCATGAATACCCTTATTACACTTAGAGTATATTAATATAAGCAATACCATGGGGCAGCATGTTTTTAATCCAGCTTTGAAATGGAACATTTTCTGTTAAGTCACTGACAAATCCATGCACAAATCCATGCAACCAGAGGGTCCCTGTTAGCAGATGGATACATTTATTGCTCATAAAGCAGCTTCAGACTGCCACGCAGGAGCAGGCTGATTCTGGCATGCCCTCCTTGCTGTACTCTGTGTTTGCATCCCCAGTGTTCATAGCAATGGATTTTAAGTGACGCCTTGAGCTGGAGTTAATAATCAGTTGTTAGTTTCCATAGCAAGAGCTGTTTGGAGCTGGCACTGGGAGTACCCGTGTGCTTTTACAATAGGAAAGAAATCAGTGTAGCTGCGACATAGGAGACAGACACTTTACTCAACGACTGGAGATGAGCTTCTCTTGGATACTGTTGAATGGGATGCTGTTTTCTTTGTAAAGTGTAAGCGGCTCTCAGCTAGTGCACGAAAAATGGCTTTAAGGGTGGCTTTTCAAAGTCTGGCTTGGGCCCATTGGGCCAGATCTTATTGTCGGGATGTCTTTGTGGGGGGATACTGTGGAAAATCGCATGTTAGGAATTGCGAAGGCAGGGGGAAAAGCAGCTGCTTCTCACACAGCACTCCTCCTGCACATCCACTGAATGATTTTTTTTCCACCCCCCTTGGACCTTAGGATACGTTTTTCCCTCCCCCTAAAGAAGGTTCAAAATGCTTACGGCACTGATGCAAGAACATCAATCCATATCAGACCCTTCCTTACACATGTAAGAGACCCAGGCGTTGCTCCCGTAGCTCCCCTCACCTGCAGATGCTCCTCTTTCTCCAGGAAGGAGAGGGGGAAACCCGAGGGCGCCTCGGCGCTTCGCGGGCAGCAGTCCCTTCCCTTCCCGGTCCGCCGCGGCAGCCCCGGCTCCCGTAGCCCCCTGCCTGCGCCCACCGGCGCCCGGGGCGGCAGGACACGGCCCCTCGCCCTTTCTGCCACCACAACAAAAGGGGAGCCTGCCGGGGAGCCGGGTGCTCCTCTGTCCCTCCGCCCGGCCAGTCCTGCTCTGCGGAGGGGCAGAGGCGAGTCTCTCAGGGTAACCGGTCGGAGCGCGCAGGGCGCTGGAGCCTCCAGAGCTCGGGAAGCGAAGGCAGACGCCCCCCCTCGCAAGAGCCGCCTCCCCGTCCCCGCCACTGACCTGTGCAGCAGGACGCTCTGCACCGAGTCCAGGTCCTCGAGGTTCCTGGTGACGGGCCGCGGGATGCTGTACCTGCCCGCCCCGAACATCGCGGGTGGGCGGGCGAGGGGCCCTCGCATCGCCCGCCCCGCGGCACCGGGAGTGGAGGCGGTCGGGGGCAGGTGGGAGCCCCTCAGCCCGCCCGCCGCGCCGCCTGCCCGCCCGCTCCCGGAGCCCGTTGGCGCCGCGCCGCGGGGCGCGAGGGAAGCGCGGAACTGCTCCCGCAGGGATGGAAGACTGGGGGAGCGCGTCTCGCGCAGCCGAGGGAGCGTGGGACTGGTCCCGCAGGGATTGCGCTGTTGCACGGTGTTGCTTCTTTCAGGAACTTGCAAACCGTGAAGACCCAAGTTTCATATAAATGAAGTAAAATAATTCCTAACTGCAGCCGTGGATTTTTTTCCCCCCAGAGCTTCATCCACAGCTCCCGCTATATGAGAAAATAGTTTTCCCCCACGAATTTTCCTGTTGATCAAACTAATGGAATTGTCCAGTTGATTTCTTAAATAATAATACGAATAATCATCAATCCCAAATGTTTAATCCAGTCCATCCCTCTTTGACAAAATAGTAATTACAAGTAGTTTCAGATGATCTCTGAGTTACAGGACTCCTTACTGGGTTCCCATCTGCAAAATTCTGACACAGCGTGTTGAATGAACAAGCATGTCAATGTATAAAAGTGGTGTGACCCATATCTTCTCCATTTTTATTTCTTACCCATGAACTGCCATAATTTATTTCCTCTGCTCCCTTTTACAAAGAGATCATTTTTCTCTAATGATTAGAATTTTTCAAGATGCGGTCATCTGCTCCAGGTTTTCTCCTATAGGTGACATAAGATCAATAGCTAATAAAATCTTGCAATCTGTTATTAAAATCTTTATCAGGTTTAGTTTCCCTCAGTCACTGTGTCTGAGGCAATTGTAGCAACACAGCAATGAAGTAATTTCTCAGAAACACCATTAAAGGAGGACCATTAGTGTGATACAGAATAGATAACAAATTGGAAGCCATTGAATATTTTAGCACCCAGTTCCATGGGATGTTGGCCACTACATGGAACAAAAGCTCTAGCTTTTTTGAAAACTTTGGCTTGAGCAGACAGTGGCAACAGCTCAGTTTGGAGAGGGTGAATGCAGAATTGCTATGAATCTGTGACTGGGATTCTCACCAAGTAGTATGACTTGAATATTTAGATGTCTCACCATTTTTTCCTTTCTTAAAATTTTGTTTTCATTCTTTCTTTGATACCAGCAAGAAATTTTAGGAGAAGAACAATCTCCTCTGAATTCTACTCCTGTCAAAGATGTGGAAATCATCATCATCCACTCAAGTGAGCAACAGCACCAGTACTAGGGGTTATGACCGTAAAACCTTTGTCATGATCTTTGGCACCAGGGTGCTAGGGAAGCTGAAGGATTTTGGGTTTAAGTAGCAGTGACTGGTATGTACAGTATCAAAGTAATGCTTCCACAGTGGGCACTGAGCAAAGAACTTCTTGCAATGCTCACATCTTGATTTCAGAAAGCTGATGGAAGTTTCATGGTGGTTGTGTCACCACTGCTCTAGTAAAACACTTAGGCACAATCCATGTTTCTAGGTGACTGCACCAGTGAGCAATGTGTGATCTGAAGTTTAGAATATTTCAGACAGAAAGGTTCCTGGAATTATGGATCAGATGGCAAGGGGATAATTTTTCCTGCTATTCACAGCTATAGCTACTTTTATGTCTTCCCAGTGTGTCTGCTATGGTAAATGAGTCCTACACATGCATACTGAGGATATAAATTTTAGGCTAGAATGTCATGGAAATCTCTCACTTCAGCAGCTTATCTGGACTGCTAGATTCCTGTACAATGTGGTTTTCAGAACAGTGTTATGCAACAGCAGCAGAGCAAAAAAGTGTAGACACTTACTTTGCTATACTTTTTTTCACCCTTTGTACCATTTTTGTGCCCTAAGAGAGCAGAGATGTTTAATTTGTACATAACAGGGATGTGTTTTTCTAATTCCCTTACGTCAACACAAACCCCACATCTAGGGCTGGCATTTGACAGCAGAAAACAACAAAACCCCGAAACATTACCATTAAAATCACTCTCCATGCCCAGAAGGCCTTTCCAAGAAGCTTGTCACATTTTCTTTGTCCCTGGGTTCCTTCTCACTGAGAGAACATTTTTTTATGCTTCTCGCTTAAAAAATTACAACTTTTACTACATTTAGTGTGCCTAGACTCAATATTTATGGATGATGCAACTGGAAAATGAAAAAAGAGCAGAAAATCATAAGTGATATAGTGGATATTTTCAGAGCCCAATATTTTTTCCCAAATATATTTGTTACCTTAGTTGCACATAAGTTTCTCAAGTTAAAAGAGAGAGTTCTGAGCTAGCATTAATCCTCTTACATGACTTCTGCAACTACTCCAGTCTTTGACATTTAGAAAAATTATTGAGTCTTACAGATTGAAGTTTCACTAAAAAAGTGCAATTTTACTGTATTTTCTGCAACAGTTTAGGTCACAGAAAAAGGAAGGTCACTATTCCATTTGAAGTTTGTCTGCTCTTGTATTTAACTGTACATATAGAGAACATGGCACTACAGCACATTTCCTGAATCCAATTAAATAAGTGCAGTTGGAGAAAGATGATAAAGTTCTGCAATGCATAGAAACAAAACCAATAGGGATTGGGGAAGGAGGAAATTTAACCAGGTTAAACACATAGCAACGACAACAATGAAGAATTTTAAGAGGCACATACAAAAGAGGCACACTTTAAGAGGCTGCATACAAAATAATTAAAGCATGCCTGGGCTCCCCTTCTGGTTGTGGTAGATTTACTGTCAGTTGAACTGCTTTATGAAAACCCTTCTGCTTTTTTACAGAACAATTCTAGTGTTTCTGATGTAAAAGGAAAAAAAGAAAACATAAAGTATTATAGTGCTGTACTTGTGACAGACACCTCTTTCTGAGATTATACTGTGTATTTTTCTTCAGCAGATGTTAGGTTCTTGATTCTGTAACTATTTTCTAGGCTGACAAGGTCGGAAGTTTTTCAGTCATAATCCCCTTTTGGCAAAGAGGTAGTAAAGATATGTCTACTGTATCTGAATACCTTTGATTTCCTTGACTTGGCAGGCAAGTTTTAGCATGCCCAAGGATCCAAGGTTAACCAGTGTTCATTGGCTGCATAAGGTGGAAATCAGGTTGTCATTACTTCATATGTTTGATTTGTCATTTATGTCATTAGTCATGAGATGTTAGCACATGAGGAGACTTGAAATATTCAACTGAAGGAAAAAATCCCTATTTTTTTCTGTTCAGTTATATTTATGAGTCAGGGAGACTGTACCTTACTGTATTCAGTTCCCAAACTAGGGGCCATGGCAAATGGTTGGTTGAGTACAAGGTTACTTTCCTTACCTCTTGGTTCATGAAACTACCCCTGTAACAGAGGCAGAAAACAGGCACTGAGAATGCACCTTACCATCTGCCATTCACAGTCCAGCACATGAACCGAAGCCCTCATTGTAACAGTTCGTTTGGATACATGTCCGGAATAAAGACAAGTGCCAGAAATATTCAAACACACAAAATATCTTTTATTACAGTAAGAATAATAATAATAGTCATAAACTTAGCAAGAGGAATTAAAAACTAAAAAAAAGGTTACAAACTAACTACCTTATCGGGTGGCATTGAAACAAATACTACGAACAGCATTTAATACAGTATTAACTAGTGAAAAGGGGGTTAAAGGGATACCAAAAAAGGGATCTTAACACAATATTATGGATAACTATTAACACGATATTGGTTAGTAAAAAGGGAAATTAAAGGGAAATACTATGAACAACTTATTTATGTAACAATATTCAATAATAAAAAGGGGAATTAAAGGAACACTAAAAGGATATTAAAA
Source organism: Pipra filicauda (assembly GCF_003945595.2). Lineage (NCBI taxonomy): Eukaryota > Metazoa > Chordata > Aves > Passeriformes > Pipridae > Pipra > Pipra filicauda. The sequence continues at coordinate 47,300 of NW_024105076.1, forward strand.
AGTTTGTTCTCTCAGTTGCTTCCTATCAAAAAACTGTGCTTACCCACACAGACAGGCCAGGGCTGTCAGGATCTGCAGCAGCTGGTCGGTGCCCATCCCTTAGCGGGCGTCCCCGCGGAGCAACACAGGCTCGGTGGCAGGATGAGGATCGCTCAGCTCAGCAGTCCCGACACCCCATTTTTATCAGCTCCACGTTACACTACGTAGGGCCAGGACGCAGTGTAAGGTGATGCCTGAATGGCAGCCAAACACCGCCCGATCATTGCCTGATGGCAACAGTCTGGGCCTGCCCTACTTGTAGGGCAAGGGGCCAGCGACCCCTGCCCTCATAATCTTCCTCCCATCATCATCTTTCTCACCCCTATGTATGACCTCTACCATTGTGTTTCAAGGGTAGATGTATCTATCTTGCAATATGTAGCAAAACCAAGGAAGAACTCAGCTCTGATAATAGGGGATATTAAGCTGACTTGCTAAAAAGCACAATGGACCTTACAATTCGCTTGTGCCATGAAGTTACATTGTACCATACTCTAGCTGGTTTCACATCCTAATATGATTCCTTTCTCATGCCTCTATGCTCCATTGATCATCTAATTCAAAAGTACCCCCCTTACACTCATCTACTTCCATTTATTTTGTTATGCCAAGCTCTAAACCATGGCAGCTGAATGTCAAGTTCACATATCCATTACATTAAGCTGTGGCAATGAAAGGAATCGGGAATGATGAACCAGAAACCACATTTCCTACTTATCTGAAAGCACAGAGATTTGACAGTCTAAGGATTTTTTCCCCATCTGACTGGCTGAAGTGTAGTTTACCTTTTACTTTTAAACCTTAGAGGATTGTTTATCTTTGGATGTATTAGGCAAGAAGGAGCTCTAATTAGCACAGGGGATGAAAACCCATGAAGGAAATTAATCAGTTAGCACTGGATTGTCCTGTGTTGTGTTATGTTATATTCTCTGCTCTGATACATAGGTTCATTAAAAATATGCTTCTACTGTCTTAGAAATGTAAGAAGAACTGCAAAACTTAGTAAAAAGCAGTGATTTGCATTAATGAATGTACTTCTTCAGAATCAAGAACCATAAAGAACGAATATACATACGTTCTGCATAGAAACACTCATCAGATCTACAGTGGTTTATTTCTGGTATTACTTGATCTTCTGCTGATTAACAGTGGACAGTGATGGCAATTTTGTGGAGTGGGTATTTTTTCCTGGACAAGAAGATAGGCTCTCCCTCACCAGAAGATGCATACTCAGACTGGTATTGCCTGTCTGTGACCTTGTTTAAAAGACTGAGGGGTGGGGTTGGTGGAGTATTTTTGCCAAGGAGGTGTTCCCAGGCTCTGCCTCTTGTCTATAAATAACTATCAAGATTCTAGTGTTGCCCGTAACCAGAAGAAACACAAACCAACAGAGTACCGGTTTATGCGGTGCTTTATTCGGGGCCCCGGGAACCTGAGGACTAGCGTCCAAAGTCAGGATTCCGAAGACCCTCATTTTCAGTTCAGCTTTTATACACAAACAAGTTTACGTGCAGTTTCCACGGCAAACCAGTTACAGTTTCCACAGCAAACCAGGTGCAGTTACAAACAAGCTCATGCTCCATACTGATAACAATTAATAATCATCTACTCTAATCATAAATCTGCTTAAGTTGTCTTACCCCTAGAAACTGTTTAACAGACCTTAACCACATCCTAGGTAACAAATCGTTGCATACATGCCTGACTAGATCCTTTGATTATGGTTTCCACTTCACACACAAACAAAGTTGCTTTCTAGGCCTACTCTTCTACTAAGCCTTAGCCATTCTACTACTAATTTAAATTGCTGTGCAACATGTCCCCCCTTTTGAGCATTCTTCAGGCTTTGCTTGCAAGGATGCTCAAATACAGCAATCTTCAGGCTGTAGTTTCTTGGTAGGTAGGAGGTGATTCATTTTGCGGTGAGATTATTTCTTTTCTTGTTATAGCTTTCATGATGCGTCTCGTATGTTGACCTTCTTTTACAATCATTCCTAAAAGACACTTGTAAACAGTTATGGCTATGACAATAATTATTACAATTAATATTCCGTACTGGATAACAGAAGATATCTATCCTGACACATGAAGACCTAGGGAGCTGAATAATTGTCTTATCCAATTATGTTCTGCTTCTTTTTGCAGTTCATGAACATTCTCGTCAATTTGTTCTAATTGACTAATATCTTTTTCTACTTCTTGAGTGACATTTGGGATGTGTACACAACAATGCTCGTCCTTTGCATGCAGGTAGCCGCAAACTCCATGTTCCTTAAGTAATATTAGGTCTAATGCCATGCGGTTTTGTATGGTCATTCTAGAGGTGGCTTGTAATTGTAAATTTAGATCTTTAAATCCCTTCTTAGTGACTGCTGCTAACCTTTCAGTTTGTCCCATTAATTTAAACAACATTTCTCTGTTCCGGTATGTTGAGATTGGTGCAAATAGAGACTCTAATGCTCATCCAAATTTAACTCCTGCTGATGGTTCATGCCAATCTCCCAACCCCAGGTCATCAATATCTTTACCAACTTCTCTTTTCCTTCGTGGTTGTATTTCTACTGATGTTAACTTATCTTGCTTCCAGAATGGACAGAGAGTAGGTATCCCTAGTGTGACAGGTACAACTGGACCATCTATTGGCATGTGGGTGGTCCACTGACCATGTCCCACGACCCACACTAAATTTCCTGGGCTCTTAACTGTGGTGGTACGGCAATCAATGTTTTTGCTTGTTACCCATGTTCCAACTACTACCCATAGGAAAAATCCAGGCACTTGTTCACATTGTTTCTTAGTCATCTCGTTCTTGAGTAGACATGCATCTATCATTTCATTCCATGTTTTGGTTACAAATCTGCAATTCTATGTAGTATTCTTAAACACTTTAGGAATTTCTGGTACTGGAATTATTCCCCATGGGATTGGGTCTCCTGCAGCATGAGGCATAGGGAGACATGCAGTAATTTTTGTGACATTCTGTACTCTCCCAAAATCACGAATTAGGCCTACAACTAGGTTTTCTTGTTCTACTTCTCTATCTAGAATCTGCAGGTTACTTACTTGTCGGGTTATTCTTTCAATCCTTACGTGGACGACAGTAATTCCAGTATCTCACCAGTCATCTTTACTTATCTAGCAAGTATATTGGCCTTCATCTTCTCCTCTTTGTATTTCTTTGATTTTCAAAACTATTGCGTCTGCTCTCTTTCCAATCTGATGTCTCTTCCCAACTTTCAAGTTCTGTCCCTTAAACCACCACCCATATTCAGAATACTGTCCTTCTGGAATTTTGCAACTTAGAATCAGATCTCTTCCTTCCTGGGTCGAATAAACACTATGTTCTGGTCTAACTCTTATTCCTTGATGTGATACGGCTACTGCTGTCCTTATCCCGTGATCTTTTTCTTTTCCACATGAGACTACACAAAGAAATGTACCTTCTGTCTTTCCTACTCTGGGATTAGAAATATTCAGCCACCCTTTACCTCCTTTACTATTTGACCACCAGCTAACTCCTTGACTTTGTGATTCCCAAGATTGATTTGCCACATTTAATTTCCACCACTTTACTTTAACTGATTTTCGACAATCATCAAATTGGAAGGTACAATTGATTTTTAAAGGAGGACCATCCCACATGTCTGATTGTTTCCTAGTGGGTAAAACTCGCACTTTGGTCACCGTCTTCTGAGTCGTGTTTATTGTCTGTATTTCTATATGTCCATAATCAAAACTTTCCCAAATCCAAACTACACACATATATGTCCCTTCCATAGCTTTGTACACTTTGGGTACCTGCAGAACGGTGTAACCTTTTTGTTGTGTAGCATCCCAAACTGTTGTCACTCCTTCTGTCATAATTTGGTCTTGATCTCTCCATCTCCACTTGACATGGATATCTCTTAATTCAGCTCCCTGGTCATCTGAAAATAGACAAGTTAAGTTTACATCAGTGTGTTCTGGTACAAATAAATAAGGATCTGGGGTCTCAATTCTCACGGTGGTTTCTGCTAAACTTATCAACCCCAGGAACACTATGATCCTCAATGGTTGGCTCGAAATACCATTCTTGTGGGTGAGAGAGGTTCTACCGACCACGAAACTGGAACTTTCTTGACCCGAGTATAATGGATCCAGCTGTCGATTCCTTCGACTTTTACTGCGGTGTAGGTCGTCATTATCACCTGGTGAGGACCGTCCCATGTTTCTTTCAGCGGCTCCACCGACCAGTTTCTCACGTAGACATGATCTCCCGGAGAAATGTCGTGCACTGGATTCTCCAGGGGCAGAGGTCGATTCCACTGCAATGCTCCTCTGAGGGCTGTGAGAGTCTTATTTAAAGATAACACATAATTAAACACTGCTTGATCACCTACTATATGAGGATCCCCTTGGTAAGTAGCTGCATGATAAGGTTTGCCATATAATATTTCATATGGACTTACTCCTATTCTCTCCCTTGGTTTGATCCTAATTCTCAACAAGGCAATGGATACTGCTTGGGGCCACGGAATCTTTGCCTCCTGACAAATTTTCTTCAATTGACCTTTCAATGTCTGATTCATCCTTTCAACTTGTCCACTAGACTGTGGTCTCCATGGTGTATGGAGATTCCATGTTATCCCTAATACAACTGACCCATCTTGTACTATTCCTGCTATAAAGTGCGGTCCTCGATCAGAGGACAACCCTAGGGGAACTCCAAATCTTGGGATGATTTCCCTCAAGAGAGTTTTTACCACTTCCTTTGCTTGATTAGTCCTACAGGGAAAAGCCTCAGGCCATCCTGAAAAGGTGCAGACATATACTAACAAATACTTATAGGATTGGGCTTTAGGCAACTCAGAAAAATCTACTTGCCAGTAATCTCCCGGTAACTGACCTATCTGTAATTTTCCCATCTGCACCTGCTTCCTGACTACTGGGTTATTCTTTATGCACATAGGACACATTGCATTTACCCTTTTTGCCAATGTTAACATCTGGTTTGAGAGAACCTCATTTTTCAAAAATTTTACCAATGCTTCTGCACCCCAGTGGCACTTATTGTGTTCTGCTTCAAGCACTGCTTTCATTATTCTGACAGGTGGAATCACTTGTCCTATGGGGGAAATGTACCACCCTTTAACATTTTTCTTTGCATTTGTCATTTGAGCTAATTTCTCATCTTCCTGTGAATAATGTGGTTTTTCTTCCATATATGGTATTGCTGGATTATTTCGAACAGGCAAAAGAACCATCTGAGTCCATACTTCTCTTGCGGCCTGCTTAGCCGCTTGGTCCGCCTGTCGATTACCTCGAAATTCTCGTCCGGGATCTCTCTGATGTCCTTTTACATGCATTATTGCCACTGCTGAGGGCTTGTGTATTGCCTCTAGCAATTGTAAAATTTCTTCCCGATGTTTAATCATTGTCCCTTGAGAAGTAAGAAGTCCTCTCTCTTTCCAGAGTGCTCCGTGAACATGAACTACCCCAAAAGCATATTTGGAGTCAGTCCATATGTTAACTCTCTTTCCTTGGCTTAATATTAAAGCTCTCACCAATGCCCATATTTCGGCCTTTTGTGCAGACGTACCTGGGGGTAGTGCATTTGCTTCTATCACTTCTTGTTCAGTGACCACTGCATACCCAGCATACCTGGTACCGTTCTCCACAAAGCTAGATCCATCAGTGAACAATTCCCAGTCAGGATCTGTCAATGGCTCGTCCTTCAAGTCTCTTCTGCTCGCGTAGACTTGTTCAATGGTCTCTACACAGTCATGCTCCAGAATACCTTCTTCCTGTGTAGACCTAAGGAATTCTGCTGGGTTGAGATGGTTAGTGATTTTCAGTTCAACATCATCTTGTTCTCTCAACAAAGCTTGATACTGTAACATACGGCTAGATGAGAGCCAATGCCCCCCTTTTTGTTCCAAGACTGCTATGACCATGTGGGGTACGTACACTACCATGTGTTTTCCCAGAGTCAATTTTCGTGCTTCTTGTATTAAAATAACCGTTGCTGCCACAGCTCTGAGACACCCTGGCCATCCCCCACTTACTGCGTCTAGCCGTTTGGAGAAATATCCAACCGGTCTTTTCCAGGATCCTAGACGCTGAGTGAGGACTCCTAAAGCCATTCGTTGTCTCTCGCAGACATAGAGCTGAAACTCCTTGGTTGGGTCCGGCAGTCCCAGGGCAGGTGCTTCCTGGAGGGCTCTCTTCAATTCCTGGAACGCTTTCTCTTGCTTCGTCCCCCAGGTCAGCTTGGGCTCCTTTGCTGCTTCATATAAGGGTCTGGCAATTAGTCCAAAGTTGGGAATCCACAGTCTGCACCATCCGACCATTCCTAAAAAAGATCTCAGTTCCTGATTATTTCGGGGCACAGGAATAGCACATATTGCTTGAACCCTATTTGTTCCTAAGCGTCGGGTTCCTTGGGAGATTTCACATCCTAGATAAATAACTTTCTGTTTTACTAGTTGTGCTTTTTCTTTTGAGACTCGGTAGCCTGCTTGTCCCAGCATGTTTAACAGTTCAATGGTTAATTGACGACAGAGTCCCTGCTCTGTATTTCTCAAAAAGATGTCATCAACATATTGAAGTATTATATATGAAAAAGGAGATTCTTTTACCTGAGTAGTCTTCCATTCTTCAAGTTCCTTTGCTAACTGATTACCAAATATCGTGGGTGAGCATTTGAATCCTTGTGGTAATCGAGTCCAAGTAAGCTGTCACTTCCGTCCAGTCTCTGGGTTCTCCCATTCAAAGGCAAAGATTTTCCAACTTTCCCGTGCCAGTGGTATGCAGAAGAAGGCATCCTTTAGATCAATCACTGTAAACCACTGAAATCTCTCAGAAACAGATGTTAACAAGGTGTAAGGGTTAGCTACAACCGGGTGGATATCTTTTGTGATGAGGTTTACTGCTCTAAAGTCTTGCACTAACCTATACTTACCATTTTGCTTTTTATCGGAAAAATGGGAGTATTAAACTCTGACTCACATTCTTTTAATATCCCTAAAATTAAAAACTGTGTGATCATAGGAGCTATTCCTTTCCTGGCTTCTAAACTAATTGGGTATTGTCGCACTCTAACGGGTTGTGCTCCTTCTTTCTCTTAAAGAAAACAAGTAAATATCTTCACTGGCTTCTAACCATATATCGGCATAAAAACTCTCCTCTGGGCAAAAGGGTTTTTATTGCTAACATACCAAATTAAAAGTTCACAGACCCAATTCTTAAAAGTACCATATATGGGCCAGTAAGTATTATTTCCTATTCTTCTACCTCCCCACACTTCAATACAATACTTAATCATTTTCTCCTTTGATCTTCTATAAGTGCTGGAATAACAACTCCGGTTCTCTAAGAGGTTCCCAAGGGACTTTCAGGGGGAATCCTCAGCGTCCTAGCCTCAAAGTCACCTTTTACTAATCTTCTTATCAGAGGGCTATTTGTAATCTCTCTCTGAGGTTCCTCTTTTTTTTTTTTACTACTTTTAACTTCATTCAGAGGTTCCTCTTTTAACTTCTCTAAAAAGGCTGAAAGAGATTCTCCCCTATTCCGTCCCACCGAGCACAGCCCTGACCAGTCCAGCGTCCCTGGTATCTCACTTTGCACTCCCTCCACCAACAATTCTCGGTAAATTCTCAACTTTCTACAATCTCCAGACACATTTGGATCTCACCCGGGATCCTCCCGCGGCACAAAATCATCCACTGCTCCCCCCGCCGCCCGGGACAGAGTTCGCATTCTTTCTTTCGCTCTTTCCACCATCACTCTTAATACCATTTCTTTTTCAGTTGAATCTAGAATTGTATCTAACAATACCTGTAAATCATTCCAGTCTAGATTTTGAGTTTTTCTAACCATTTTTATAATACAAGTCACCTGCTCCGGATTTTCTCTGTATGACCCAGCTGACTGTTTCCAAATTAATATATCATTAGGTAAAAAAAGAAACTTTCATCATGACTTTTCCCCCGTCCGCTCCAACTGCTTCCCGCGAAGGGACCATTAATCTCGGGGGTGAAAGCGAAACTTCCCTCAACTTTCCCCCCCCCCGCCATCTTTCTCTACTCCTCCCTCGTTCTCTTCGTGCTCTCCGCGTTCGTTCAGCTAAAGGAGTTCTATCAAAATCACATTCTCCCTTTCTCTTTTCTTCCTCATCCGAGGACGATTCTAGCGGGGGCATGGTGGGTGACTGTGCCCTCACACGTGAAGGGAGACTATCTCTCGGGGGCGCACTTGGAGTTATGCTGGGGGAGACTAACAAAGACACATCCTCCTCTGGTTCTGAAAACCGTAATTTCCGCTCATATTTATCATCCAATCCTTTCAATATCATTATACTCCGCTCTTGACATTCTTTACATTTATCATCTAATTCTTTCAAAATCAACATACCACATTCTTTTTGCCATTCAGTCTTACGTTTTAAATAATAAAACAAGTCTAGATACGGTATTTCATCCCACTTCTCATTCTCTCGTAAATATCGCATCAAAGGGGTTATAATTTCCAAAGTCAATGAACCATTTCTAGGCCACTGCATTCCTTCTGTCTCATATTGAGGCCATACATTATTACAGTAATCAATCAATTGTTTCTTGTTTAACTCTTGTCCAAAATTTCCCTCCTTCCAATGTTTTAACAAGCAACCAAGCGGAGAATCGCTAGGGATATCTTTTTCTGCACAAGATAATGCTCTAAAAGTTTTAAACGGCATCATACCGGCTCACACATACACCGTAATGTGAATTCCTCAAATTCACAATACACCACAATGTGAATTCCTCAAATTCACAATACCACAATCATACAAAACAATACGTTTAACGACCAGCACGACAACACAACAACATAAACCAAGTACATATTCCAATACCAAAACCAAAACCAACTCGCCGATTCTCCCTCTGAGTGGCGAGTGCTGGTACAGCGCGGCTTTCGCTACGTCTTACGACCAGCGCCTAGGCTTCCCAACCAAGGTACCTTTAGCCCAACCCAGCGGGTAACTCACGGTCCCGTCTTATAGGCAGGCTCCCAACCAACAAACCTAAAAGAATAAAGCACCTCCGGGCTTACCTGGATGGGTTGTCCGGCAGGTGCGGGGTCGGGCACGGGTCGATGTCTCCCCAGAAATCACCTGGTTGCCGGCGTGGAGTAGATCAGCTCGTGAGCCGCCCCAGCTACCCCCGGAGTCCCCAGTCTGGGTCGCCAGAAAACTGTTGCCCGTAACTAAAAGAAACACAAACCAACAGAGTGCCGGTTTATGCGGTGCTTTATTCGGGGCCCCGGGAACCTGAGGACTAGCGTCCAAAGTCAGGATTCCGAAGACCCTCATTTTCAGTTCAGCTTTTATACAGAAACAAGTTTACGTGCAGTTTCCACGGCAAAACAGTTACAGTTTCCACAGCAAACCAGGTGCAGTTGCAAACAAGCTCATACTTCATACTGATAACAATTAATAATCATCTACTCCAATCATAAATCTGCTTAAGTTGTCTTATCCCTAGAAACTGTTTAACAGACCTTAACCTCATCCTAGGTAACAAATCGTTGCATACATGCCTGACTAGATCTTTTGATTATGGTTTCCACTTCACACACAAACAAAGTTGCTTTCTAGGCCTACTCTTCTACTAAGCCTTAGCCATTCTACTACTAATTTAAATTGCTGTGCAACAGCAGCGCAGGGCTGAAAAAGGGAATAGCAGCTCTTTCCACCAGGAAAAAAAGGCTGGAAGCTTTGGCTTTGAGGTGCAGTTGTTGGGGCAGCCTGGGCACTTCTGGGGTAGCAAGAGCTTTCTGTGGTGGCACCTTTTGTCTGGCAGGAATCTTCATTTGCATTGAATTTTTCAGGAGGTGGGACCGGTCATTGCAGCGCAGGGCTGAAAAAAGGGAACAGCAGCTCTTTCCACCAGGAAAAAAAGGCTGGAAGCTTTGGCTTTGAGGTGCAGTTGTTGGGGCAGCCTAAACGCTTCTTGGACAGGAAGAGTTTTCTGTGGTGGCACCTTTTGTCTGACAGGAATCTTTATTTGGATTCAAGTTTTCAGGAGGTGGGACCGGCCATTGCAGCGCAGGGCTGAAAAATGGAACAGCAGCTCTTTCCCTAAGGAAAAAAGTCTGGATCCTCTGGCTTCAGGTACAGTTGTTGGGGCAGCCTGGGAACTTCTTGGGAAGGAAGAATTTTCTGTGGTGGCACCTTTTGTCTGGCAGGAATCTTCTGTTGGATTTAATTCTTCAAAAGGTGGGACAGGCCATTGAATCACAGGCCTGAAAAAAGGGAACAGCAGCTCTTTCCACTTTTTCCACCAGGAAAAAAGCGGAAACTTGCTGTCAGGTGTGGATTGGGTTTGCAGCCGGGGAAATTCTTGGGCAGCAAGAACGCTTTCGGTGGTGAGCACGGTTGGCTGGCATGAATCGTCATTTGGATTCAGTTTTTCAGAGTGGGACAGGCCATTGCAGCGCAGGGGTGAAAAAAGGGAACAGCAGCTCTTTCCACCAGGAAAAAAAGGCTGGAAGCTTTGGCTTCAGGTGCAGTTATTGGGCCATCCTGTGCACTTCTTGGCCAGGAAGAACTTTCTGTGGTGGCACCTTTTGTCTGGCAGGAATCTTCATTTAAATTCCATTTTCCAGGAGGTGGGACCAGTCATTGCAGAGCAGGGCTGAAAAAGAGAACAGCAGCTCTTTCCCTAAGGAAAAAAAAACTGGAAGCTTTGGCTTCAGGTGTAATTGGTGGGGCAGCCTGGGCACTTCTTGGGCAGCAAGACCTTTCTGTGGTGGCACCTTTTGTCTGG
>NW_024105077.1:0-57993 GCF_003945595.2 Pipra filicauda
GAGGGGCTGGAGGCTCACCTGGTTGTGGGCAGAGAAGGCAGGAGAAGGCTTGAGGAGAAGCGTGGCAGGGAGAGAGGCGCTGGGCCGGCTTTTATGCTGCTCCCGCAGGGGCGGCACAGCCTTGGCCCAGCCCTGTCAGCTGGCGGCAGCTTTGAGGAGTTGGGATTTGGGAGCATTTCCATGGAATTTGAGTGTTGTGGCATTTTGGAGAAATGACCAAGGCACTGAAAAACTGGAGTGTCATCAGTGAGGTCACCCCCTGTTACTCGTGTGCTGTGGTTTGTGGGTGTGTTGTCAGGAGGGGCCCCATTCCCTCACAATCCTGCCAGCTTGCTTTGGCTTTGGAGGTGTGCTCTTGGTGAGGAGCTGCCCCTTCCATTGCTTTTGCTCCTTGCCCACCTTTCTCCCAGCTGGCTCAGCCTGTCCTTAGGTCGGGCCTTTCTCACTGGCTTTGCTCTGGGATGGGCTCGTTTACACCCCGGGCTCTCAGGGCTTGTGCTCCCCAGTGACGCATCCAAAGAAGGCTGGAAAGAGGATGTGGGGAACTACAGGCCTTTCAGTCTGACCTGAGTGCTGGGGAAGGTTGTGGAGCAGGTCACCTTGAGTGCCATCCCACGGCACATCCCACAGGACAAGGAGGGGATCTGGCCCAGCCATGATGGGTTTGTGAAAGGCAGGTGCTGCTTGAGCAAGGTGAGCTCCTTGTAGGCCAAGGTGAGCCACTGGGTGGGTGAGGTGGGGTGTGTTTTCCTTTCCACAGTGCTCCCTTCCGTGTGCTCCTCTTGCAGACGTGTCCTTGTGGCGGCAGCTTTGAAGGGAGAGTTGGTATTTGGGAGGTTGTGCCTGGAATGTGCTTGTGGGGGCACTTGGCAGGTGCAGACACTGCCCAGGAGAGGTGGGGTGTCCTCTGTGAGGTCACCTGATGTCACTCCCGTGCTGTGGTTTTGTGGAGTTCTTTCATCCCATGTCCTGCCCTTGGGGCCGTGTCTGTCTGACCTTGGTGGCAGCTTTGATGAGTTGGGATTTGGGAGGGTTGGATGGTTGGATGTGTGTCAGGGAGGGCTGAACTAACAAAAAGACCAAGGAAATTGGTGGTGTCATCAGTGAGGTCCCCCCGTGTCCCTGGTGTGCTGTGGTTTGTGGGGACCTTGTGAAGGTGAGGCCCCAAAGGCTGCCAGGCAGAGCTGCCCCCCTGGAGCCCAGGGCAGAGTTTGCAGGGGGTTTGTCAGGCGAGCAGTGAGTGTTGCTGGGCAAGGGGAAGCCCTGCAGGAAGGTTTGCTGTGTCACTGGGTGCACCTGTGCCCTCAAGGCCTGAGGTGCTGCAGCCAGGAATGCTGAGGGAGCTGCCTGATGTGCTGGGGAGGCCACTCTGCTCCTCTTGCCATCAGCTGCTCATGGTGCCAGTGCCTGGGAGCGCTTCCTGAGGGCTGAAAGAGAGCTCCTGGCTTGGTTTGTGGAGGAAGAGCAGCAGTGACTCCCTGGTGAACTGGCATGTGGTCAGGCTGCCCTCCTTGCCAGGGTTACGGTCCCTTGGGATCTCTCACATTTACAGGATATGATGCTCTCTCATTGAAACTGAATTTCATGATGTGATTTACACGTTCAATAAACAAAAAACAACCTGGTTTTGGTCCCTTTTTGCCCAGTCTTATATCTAGGTCAGATTTCTTCTACAGCATTGAAGGCGTTAAGGTTTCATAACCTATAACCAATAAGGCTGGATATTGTTTTGCCATGAGCAAAACCCCCTAATGAGTTGCAGAAGGTCAGTGTGCTCCTCTGTCCAGCTCTGTCATGGTCCAAGTGTTCCTGTAGGACCTGGGGAAGCCTCAGCAGTGCAGCTGCTGCTTCAGGATCTGCTTCAGGAGCTGTTTTGGGAGAGCTGATATTCTGAACCATCCAGGTTGGACCTTTGGTCTTACACCGTTTCCATCCGTTCCTGTATTCTGACCACACTGCCAGGGGCAAAGAAGAGCCTTCAGGAGAGGGCAATTTGCAGGGGACAGTGGCTGCACAATGGCCTTTGGCTCTTGCTGGCCACTTGTCCTGCTTGCTAAGCATGGATCAAAGTGTGGGAGAGAAGTGGCGCTGCCCTGGAGCCCTGGGGCCCAGCGCTGGGGATGGGTCAGCAGGCAGATGGAGCCCCAGTCACTGTCCCCCTTGGAGCTCTGTCATCCCCCAGGGCTTCCCCCACTGCTGCCTGTGCTGCTCCTGCACAGCTGGACAATTGTCTTGTCCAGGAGGGTGCAGGGAGGGACAGGAGCATCGACCTGACTAAAAGCCCAACAAACTGCATCCACCACATTCCCTTCATGCGTGAGTGGAGGGGCATAAACATAGAAGGATATGAAATGAGGCAGCAGAGACTTTCCCTTAGTGAGCCCCCCCGACTGTTGCTGATGGTTGCATTGTCCTTTCAAAGCCTTCCAGTTGCACCCTGTAGGATCTTGTGGCCAATTTTGCAGGTGCTGCGGAGAGAGGGACAGGTTTGCAGTTGCCTGCATCTTCCCTGAGTGCCTTTGCTAAGTGGGGCTGAGTTGGGCTGGTTGCAGCCTGCCAGGAGCTGTGCTGAGTGCCAGCAGCTGCCGAAATGCAGGGGAGCTGAGTGTGCTGAGGGTTGTCCCCCAGGGCAGCAGAGGTGTTGGGGAGGAAGAGGAGGGGAGGCAAGAAGGGGATGTGTGTCTGGGCGTTGCTGGGGCTGCAGGGCCTGGCAGGCAAGAGGCATCTGGGCCAGTGCAGGGCTGGGCTGGGGGTGCCAGGGAGTGTGGGGGTCTCAGGGATCCCCCCAGAGAGGGGGGTTGTGTCACTGGGTGTGCAATAGTGCCCGGGGAAAGGTGGGGTGAAGCCTGGAGTGCTGAGGGAGGGACTTGATTTTCCAGCGCTGCACAGAGAGGAATCTGATGGAATTCAGCACGGAAAGGCCAAGTCCTGTTCCTGCAGAGGACTCTTCCTTGTGGCAGCAGTGGCTGGGGAGCAATTAGACAGAAAGCAACCCAGCAGAGATGGACCTTGTGGTAATGGTGGAGAACCAAAGGATCCTGGACTGAGTGACTCAAGAGCAGTGTAGGGCCACAGGGGTTTTGGAGGGGTGCAGGAGCTTTTCCTAAGTGGAGAGGGTGAGAGAGTTGGGAGCACTTAGTGAGGAGTCAAAAATGTGCCCTGGGTCATCTTAGGTGTGTATGACTCCGTGATGGCAGGAACGAAGGGAAGGGAGCCTGGCTCTTGAGAGTCCTGCCCAGTAGCAGAAGAGGTGGCCATGAGCCCAAGTTAAAATGAATGGAATTCCATGGGCAAAGAAGGCAGTTTGAGGGTGTTCATAGTGTGGAAGAGGTTGTGGAGTCTCCATCCTGAGAGATCTAAAACTGAACTGGCCACGGCACTGGAAATGCTGCTCTCTCTGGCTCTGCTTGTGAAGAGGGGTGAAGCACTTGCCCTCCAGAGTTTTTGTCAAACTGAATGATCTTGTAATGCTCTTTGCTTGAGGGTTTGAGAATCCTGCTGTGGAAGAGAGTTTGTGCAGTGTGTGTTGAAATAGAGGGACTTTGGCAGAGGGGTGTGCAGGAGAGCATTGTTGTGTGGAAGCCTTTGGTGTAGCAGGTGATGGGTTTGTCCCATATTTTGGAAGACCCTCCACCCTGTGCCAGTCTGTGTGTTAGTGGTGGTGGCACAACTGTTAAGAAAGGTCTTGTGACCCTTTTCCACCCACCCCAATGGCCTCATGAGCCTTGGCATTGTACTCCTTAAGAGTGTAAGAGCATGGGAAGAAAAAATTAAGACATGAGAGGCTGTGATGCAGGAGAACTTTATTGAGACTAAAGAGTAAAAAGAAAGAGCAGTCAGGGGAAGGGATCCGGTCTGAGGTGCAAGCAGGGTGACCATCAGCCGAGGTCCTTCCCTTGTAGGAGATTTGTCCAGAGTCATGAGATCTTGCTGCTCCCCTTGGTGGGAGCAGCCGAGAGGAGGTAACCAATGGTGTGTGGCTTGTGAGAAGGTGTTTGCAGCAGAGGGGACTGGTCAGAGCCGAATGGGCGCTGGAGAGAAGGAAGGGGGGGAAAAGAAGGAAGGAGTTGGACCATGTTTGCAGGCAGCGCAGGCTGGCCCCTTGCTTGGAGCCCCGAGAGAAGGAGCTGGAAGTGCTGAGCCCATTGGAGAGCCTTGGGGTGGAGATGAATCCCTGTTCCATGTGCTGACTTGCAGGTCCTGGATGGTTGTTGTTGGGGCAGTTGTTTGGGGCCTCAGCAGATGCCGTAGCAGCCCCTGTTGGCGTAGCAGCCCAGGCCTGCCAGGCCGTAGCCAAAGCCACGGCCATAGCCCAGGCCGTAGCCTCCGGCCCCAAAGCCGCCGGAGATGGGCTGGCCCTGGACGTTGAGCTCCGTGCCCAGGGCAGCCCCTGCGGTGGATCCAACGAAGGAGCTCTGGGGGAAGGAGGTCATGATGGGCCCTGGGAAGGTGACGCGGACGGGGGAGGGCTGGATGAGGACGGTGGAGTCCTGGCACTGCCTGACACAGGGCTCGTTGCAGCTGTTGGCCAGCGGGGTGGGTCCGCAGGGGCGGCAGAGGTCGTAGCAGGCCATGGGTGTGGTGTGGAGGGGCCCTGGGAGGGCAGGCAAGAGAAGGGGAGAGAAGGTGAGAGCAGAGAGGGGTGCTCGGCAGGTGGGGGCGGGGGGGGTGCTCGGGGCGGTGTTGCAGGAGGGCTGGTCAGTGGGGAGGCTGGTGTGGGGCTGTGGGGAGGCGTGAGGGCTGCTGAGGCTGGGTCCGAGCGTGCTGGCCGAGAGGGGCCAGGGGGGCGGTGTGTCAGGAGCAGGAGGGGGTTGTGAGGGCTCACCTGGTTGTGGGCAGAGAAGGCAGGAGAAGGCTTGAGGAGAAGCGTGGCAGGGAGAGAGGCGCTGGGCCGGCTTTTATGCTGCTCCCGCAGGGGCGGCACAGCCTTGGCCCAGCCCTGTCAGCTGGCGGCAGCTTTGAGGAGTTGGGATTTAGGAGGAGTGGCCTGTTGGATGTGTGTCAGGGAGGACTGAAGAAAGAATTAAAGCCCAGGAGAGGTTTGATGTCTTCATTGAGGTGATTTTGTGGTTCTCGTGTGCTGTGGTTTGTGGGTGCTTTGTGCTGACTGGGCCCCCTCTTGTTCTGTGTGACTGGATGTCCATCAGTCATTGTGTTGTACCCAGGAATGCTGAGGGAGCCATTTGATGTCCTGGGGAGGCCACTCTCTATCAGCTTGGAAAGGTCCTAGTCCTTTGGAGCAATTCTTGAGGGATGAAAAGGGAACTCTTCCCCTGGAATTGTGATTGTGATCAAGAGAGAGGACCTGGAAAACCAGAGGCTGTTCAGCCTGAATTCAGACTGGTCAGGTTCCATTCCTATGGTCCATTTGGGTTTCTTAAATTTTCATGACAAGGTAGTTGGTCATTTAAACTTTATTTTTTGACCTCCTGAAGAAATGCAATAAACAAACACCCAACGGGGTTTGATCCCTTTTTGCCCAGGCTGGTCTGGGATTTCCATTCCCTTTTTCCACATTCAAGCCAGGAGGTTTCATAACGTATAACCCGTCAGTTGTAACATCCTGTACCTGTGAGCAAAAACTATAATTACGAGTGGATGGTCAGTGGGCTCTGCTCTCCTCTTCTGTCATTTTGCAGATGTTCCTTTGTGGAATTCTGGGATTCCATGTCCTGCCCTTGAGGCCGCGTCCATCTGACCTTGGCGGCAGCTTTGAGGAGCTGGTTTTGGGGAGGGTTCTTTTTTTGGATGAGTGTCAGGGAGGGCTGAAGAAACAAGATCAGAGGAGAGGTGTGATGTCATTAGTGAGGTGATTTTATGGCCTTCATGTACTGTGGTTTCTGGATGTGTTGAGAATTGTGGATCCTCTTCTTATGTACTATTGGATGTCCCTCAGTCCTTGTGTTGCACCCAGGAATGCTGAGGGAGCCATTTGATGTCCTGGGGAGGACAGTCTCCAATGCCTTGGAAAGGTCACAGTGCCTGGGAGCCCTTCCTGATGGATGAAGGAGAGCTCCTGCCCTCATATATTGAATGCGATCAAGGGAGAGGATCTGGAAAACGAGAGGCTGCTCAGGCTGAACTTTTCCCATTGGTATGGTCCTTTTGGATTTCTCAAGTTTACAGGACAATGTGTGCTGTCATGTAAAGTGTATTTCTTGACCTCCTGAAGAAATCCAATAAACAAACACCCAATAAGGCTCAATCCCTTTTTGCCCAGCCTGGTCTGTGGCATCAATTCCCTCCTTCTGCATTCAAGCCATGAGGTTTCCTAAGTTATAAGTTGTAAGAAAACTAGTAGGTGGTAACATCCTGGACCTGTCAGCAAATAACTCTATTTACTAGAGGAAAGTTGGCATGCTTCTCTCTCCTCTGCTGTCCAAAGAAAGGCATTCCTTTGTGGAATTCCACGATTCCATGCTCTGTTTTTGAGGCCGTGTCCATCTGACCTTGGCAGCAGCTTTGAACTGTGAGTATTAGAGGGCAAAGTCTGGAGTTGATGGTGCGTGTCAGGGAGGGCTGAAGATGTGAGCAAAGCTTTGGAGAGGTGGGGTGTGATGAGTGAGGTGCCTCCGTGTCCCTGGTGTGCTGTGGTTTGGGGGTGTGTTGTGAGGAGGGGCCCCAAAGCATCCCAGCCCTGTCAGGCTGCTCTGGAGTTTCACACGTGTTGCCCCTTCCCTCACCTTCCATTCCTCTCCCCTTTGCTTCCACCTGGCTAAGCCTGACACTGGACCTGACTTTTCCTGCTGACTGTGCTCTCTGGGGGTTTTGGTGCCCCTCCTGCTTTTAAGGTTTTGATAGCTGGGGCCTTTTGGGCCCTGTCCTGGGCTGAGTGGCAGGGAGCGAGGTCCCTGCTCTGGGCTTCTTTTCTGCCTGAGGGGCAGCAAGAGGATTTGGAGGTGTCCAGGGTTGTTGGACACAAGCACTGTGTGATGCCAGAGAGTGCAAACAAGGCCGGGCTGTGTCAGTGCCCAGTGTGGTGGGGTGAGAAGTGTGTGCAGGGCTGGGCCCAGAGCCTTGGGCTGAGTGTGCCAAAGTGCAGATGGGAACAAGTGTGCAGTGCTGTAGCCCAGCAGCTGCATCCATTGGGCCAAGACTGCAAAGATGAGTGGTGATGGCCATGGCCACGTCCTGGAGTTGAGCAAGGGCAGGGGCCAAGTCCTGTTTGTGGGGAGGGGTCAGCCCAGGGAGGAGGAAAGGCTGGAGATCAACTGGATCAACTGTTTTCATAGAATTAATCTGTTACTGGGACCAGATTTTGTGTTCCTGGTGGAGAACAAATGGCCCAAGAGGTGGCCATGAACCAGTGTGGGAAAAGGAGTCTGCAGGTGAGGATTGGGCAAGGTGTGATCAAGCAGTGGGAGGTGACTCTTGCTGCCTCCTCAGCACTGGTGATGTGCCATGTGAGGTCTGTGGGCAGTGCTGGGCTCCCCAGTGGAAGAAGCTGATGGACTTGGGGAATGCAGAGCAGTTGAGGAGCATCAAGATTCTAAAGAGGCCGGAGGATGTTGGATAGAGGAGAGGCTGAGAGAGCTGGGACTGGCAGGAGGAGACAGGGCTGGCCAGGGGAGTGTCCTGAGTGTGTGTGAATCCCTGCTGGCAGGGACTGAAGTGGAGGGAGCCCAGCTCTTGTCAGCAGAACACACGGGCAGGACAAGGGGCCCTGGACACAAGGGAAACCGATGGAATTGCATGGATAAGAAGACAAGCCTTGTTGTGTGTGAGGGAGGTGAGAGAGTGGCAGAGGAGGTGGAGTCTGTGTGCCTGGAGCTGTAACGCTGAACTGGCCATGGTCCTGGCCAAGCTGCTCTTGCGGGGTTGGTTTGAGCAGGAGGGTTGAAGCACTTGCACTGCATCCTGGCCCAGTGGCTGATGTTGTGTCTGGGCAGGTTGAAGAGTCGTGGTGGGGAAGAGAGTTTGTGCCGTGTGTGCTGGCACAGAGAGACTTTGGCAGAGGCGTGTGCAGGAGAGCCTTGTTGTGTGGAAGCCTTTGGTGTAGCAGGTGATGGGTTTGTGCCATGTTGTGGCAGGGCCCCTCCACCCCTGTTCCGTTGCCCGTCTGTGTTCGTGCTGGTGACAGATTTGCTAAGAAAGGTGTTGTGGCCTTTTTCCAGATTCTCACTGGCTGTAGAGCCCTGGCCTTGTGCCGAGTGAGGATGTAAAACCACTGGAATGAAAAAAGAGGAGGCCTGAGAGACTTTGATGCAGGAGAATTTTATTGAGTCAAAGGAGTGAAGAGACAGGAGCAGGGAGTGGGATGGGCGAGGTGTGAGGTGCAAGTAGGGCGACCATCAGCCGAGGTGCTTTGCTTGCAGGAGATATTGGTGCAAGAGTGAGAAGGGCAGGTGCAGGGGGTGTCAGCTGTGATGGCAAGGACGGTCAGCAGGTGCCGGAGCAGCCCAGGCCTGCCAGGCCAGAGCAGCCCAGGCCTCCCAGGCCGTAGCCAAAGCCACGGCCATAGCCCAGGCCGTAGCCTCCGTAGCCAAAGCCGCCGGAGATGGGCTGTCCCTGGACGTTGAGCTCCGTGCCCAGGGCAGCCCCTGCGGTGGATCCAACGAAGGAGCTCTGGGGGAAGGAGGTCATGATGGGCCCTGGGAAGGTGACGCGGACGGGGGAGGGCTGGATGAGGACGGTGGAGTCCTGGCACTGCCTGACACAGGGCTCGTTGCAGCTGTTGGCCAGCGGGGTGGGTCCGCAGGGGCGGCAGAGGTCGTAGCAGGCCATGGGTGTGGTGTGGAGGGGCCCTGGGAGGGCAGGCAAGAGAAGGTGAGAGAAGGTGAGAGCGAGAGGGGTGCTCGGCAGGTGGGGGCGGTGGGGGTGCTCGGGGCGGTGTTGCAGGAGGGCTGGTCAGTGGGGAGGCTGGTGTGGGTCTAGTGGGGAGTCCGTGCGGGCTTTGCTGAGGCTGGGTCCGAGCGTGCTGGCCGAGAGGGGCCAGGGGGGCGGTGTGTCAGGAGCAGGAGGGGGTTGTGAGGGGCTGGAGGCTCACCTGGTTGTGGGCAGAGAAGGCAGGAGAAGGCTTGAGGAGAAGCGTGGCAGGGAGAGAGGCGCTGGGCCGGCTTTTATGCTGCTCCCGCAGGGGCGGCACAGCCTTGGCCCAGCCCTGTCAGCTGGCGGCAGCTTTGAGGAGTTGGGATTTGGGAGCATTTCCATGGAATTTGAGTGTTGTGGCATTTTGGAGACATGACCAAGGCACTGAAAAACTGGAGTGTCAGCAGTGAGGTCACCCCCTGTTACTCGTGTGCTGTGGTTTGTGGGTGTGTTGTCAGGAGGGGCCCCATTCCCTCACAACCCTGCCAGCTTGCTTTGGCTTTGGAGGTGTGCTCTTGGTGAGGAGCTGCCCCTTCCATTGCTTTTGCTCCTTGCCCACCTTTCTCCCAGCTGGCTCAGCCTGTCCTTAGGTCGGGCCTTTCTCACTGGCTTTGCTCTGGGATGGGCTCGTTTACACCCCGGGCTCACAGGGCTTGTGCTCCCCAGTGACGCATCTAAAGAAGGCTGGAAAGAGGATGTGGGGAACTACAGGCCTTTCAGTCTGACCTGAGTGCTGGGGAAGGTTGTGGAGCAGGTCACCTTGAGTGCCATCCCACGGCACATCCCACAGGACAAGGAGGGGATCTGGCCCAGCCATGATGGGTTTGTGAAAGGGAGGTGCTGCTTGAGCAAGGTGAGCTCCTTGTAGGCCAAGGTGAGCCACTGAGTGGGTGAGGTGGGGTGTGTTTTCCTTTCCACAGTTCTCCCTTTCCGTGTGCTCCTCTTGCAGACGTGTCCTTGTGGCAGCAACTTTGAAGGGAGAGTTGGTATTTGGGAGGTTGTGCCTGGAATGTGCTTGTGGGGGCACTTGGCAGGTGCAGACACTGCCCAGGAGAGGTGGGGTGTCCTCTGTGAGGTCACCTGATGTCACTCCCGTGCTGTGGTTCTGTGGAGTTCTGGGATTCCATGTCCTGCCCTTGGGGCCGTGTCTGTCTGACCTTGGTGGCAGCTTTGAGGAGTTGGGATTTGGGAGGGTTGGATTATTGGATGAGTGTCAGGGAGGACTGAATAAACGACCAGAGACCCGTAGAGGTTTGATGTCATCAGTGAGGTGATTTTTGGTCCTCGTGTGCTGTGGTTTGTGGGTGCTTTGTGCTGACTGGGCCCCCTCTTGTTCTGTGTGACTGGATGTCCATCAGTCATTGTGTCGCACCCAGGAATGCTGAGGGAACCATTTGATGTCCTGGGGAGGTCACTCTCTGTCAGCTGGGAAAGGTCATAGTCCTTTGGAGCAATTCTTGAGGGATGAAAGAGAGCTCATCCCCTGCAATTGTGATTGAGATCAAGAGAGAGGACCTGGAAACCTTGAGGCTGTTCAGGCTGAATTCAGGCTGGTCCGGTTCCATTCCTATGGTCCATTTGGATTTCTGAAATTTTCATCACAAGGTACTTGGTCATTTAAACTTTATTTCTTGACCTTCTGAAGAAATGCAGTAAATAAAGACCAAATTGTGCTCGATCCCTTTTTGCCCAGGCTGGTCTGGCATTTCCCTTCCCTTCTTCCGCATTCAAGCCAGGAGGTTTCATAACGTATAACCCGTCAGTTGTAACATCCTGCAGCTGTGAGCAAAAACTATAATTACTAATGGATGGTCAGTGTGCTCTGCTCTCCTCTTCTGTCATTTTGCAGATGTTCCTTTGTGGAATTCTGGGATTCCATGTCCTGCCCTTGAGGCCGCGTCCATCTGACCTTGGGGGCAGCTTTGAGGAGTTGGTTTTGGGGAGGGTTGGATTGTTGGATGTTTTTCAGGGAGGACTGAAGAAACAAGCCGAGCCCAGGAGAGGTGTGATGTCATCAGTGAGGTGATTTTATGGCCCTCGTGTGCTGTGGGCTGAGTGGGTGAGGTGGGGTGTGTTTTCCTTTCCACAGTGCTCCCTTTCTGTGTGCTCCTCTTGCAGACGTGTCCTTGTGGCAGCAGCTTTGAAGGGAGAGTTGGTATTTGGGAGGTTGTGCCTGGAATGTGCTTGTGGGGGCACTTGGCAGGTGCAGACACTGCCCAGGAGAGGTGGGGTGTCCTCTGTGAGGTCACCTGATGTCACTCCCGTGCTGTGGGTTTGTGGAGTTCTGGGATTCCATGTCCTGCCCTTGAGGCCGTGTCTGTCTGACCTTGGCGGCAGCTTTGATGAGTTGGGATTTGGGAGGGTTGGATGGTTGGATGTGTGTCAGGGAGGGCTGAATAAAGAATGAGAGCCCAGGAGATGTTTGAAGTCATCAGTGAGGTGATTTTGTGGTTCTCGTGTGCTGTGGTTTGTGGGTGCTTTGTGCTGACTGGACCCCCTCTTCTTTGGTGTGACTGGATGTCCATCAGTCATTGTGTCGCACCCAGGAATGCTGAGGGAGCCATTTGATGTCCTGGGGAGGTCACTCTCCATCAACTTGGAAAGGTCATAGTCCTTAGGAGCAATTCTTGAGGGATGAAAGAGAGCTTATCCCCTGGAATCGTGATTGAGATCAAGAGAGAGGACCTGGAAACCTTGAGGCTGTTCAGCCTGAATTCAGGCTGGTCTGGTTCCATTCCTATGGTCCATTTGCACTTCTGAAATTTTCATCAGAAGGTACTTGGTCATTTAAACTTTATTTCTTGAGCTCCTGAAGAAATACAATAAACAAAGACCCAAAGGGGCTCCATCTCTTTTTGCCCTGGCTGGTCTGTGATGCCAATTCCCTTCTTCCGCATTGAAGCCAGGAGGTTTCCTAACGTTGGACCTGTAAGTTGTAACATCCTGTACCTGAGAATAAAAAATTATAACTACTAGTGATTGTTCAGTGGGCTCCTCTCTCCTCTTGTGTCATGTTGTGGACATTGCTTTGTGGAATTCTGTGATTGCATGTCCTGCCCTCGAGACCGTGTCCATCTGACCTTGGCAGCAGGTTTGAATTGTGAGTACTAGAGGGCAAAGTCTTGAGTTGATGGTGCCGTGTCAGGGAGGGCTGAAGATGTGAGCAAAGCTTTGGAGAGGTGGGGTGTGATGAGTGAGGTGCCCCCGTGTCCCTGGTGTGCTGTGGTTTGGGGGTGTGTTGTGAGGAGGGGCCCCAAAGCATCCCAGCCCTGTCAGGCTGCTCTGGAGTTTCACACGTGTTGCCCCTTCCCTCCCCTTCCATTCCTCTCCCCTTTGCTTGCACCTGGCTAAGCCTGACACTGGACCTGACTTTTCCTGCTGCCTGTGCTCTCTGGGGGTTTTGGTGCCCCTCCTGCTTTTAAGGTTTTGATAGCTGGGGCCTTTTGGGCCCTGTCCTGGGCTGAGTGGCAGGGAGCGAGGTCCCTGCTCTGGGCATCTTTTCTGCCTGAGAGGCAGCAAGAGGATTTGGAGGTGTCCAGGGTTGTTGGACACAAGCACTACATGATGCCAGAGAGTGCAAACAAGGCCGGGCTGTGTCAGTGCCCAGTGTGGTGGGGTGAGAAGTGTGTGCAGGGCTGGGCCCAGAGCCTTGGGCTGAGTGTGCCAAAGTGCAGATGGGAACAAGTGTGCAGTGCTGTAGCCCAGGAGCTGCAACCACTGGGCCAAGCCTGAAAACATGAGCAGTCATGGCCATGGCCACGTCCTGGAGTTGAGCAAGGGCAGGGGCCAAGTCCCGTTTGTGGGGAGGGGTCAGCCCAGGGAGGAGGAAAGGCTGGAGATCAACTGGATCAACTGTTTTCATAGAATTAATCTCTTATTACGACCTGATTTTGTGTTCCTGGTGGAGAACAAATGGCCCAAGAGGTGGCCATGAACCAGTGTGGGAAAAGGAGTCTGCAGGTGAGGATTGGGCAAGGTGTGATCAAGCAGTGGGAGGTGACTCTTGCTGCCTCCTCAGCACTGGTGATGTGCCATGTGAGGTCTGTGGGCAGTGCTGGGCTCCCCAGTGGAAGAAGCTGATGGACTTGGGGAATGCAGAGCAGGAGCATCAAGATTCTGAAGAGGCCGGAGGATGTTGGATAGAGGAGAGGCTGAGAGAGCTGGGACTGGCAGGAGACAGGGCTGGCCAGGGGAGTGTCCTGAGTGTGTGTGAATCCCTGCTGGCAGGGACTGAAGTGGAGGGAGCCCAGCTCTTGTCAGCAGAACAGACGGGCAGGACAAGGGGCCCTGGACACAAGGGAAACCGATGGAATTGCATGGAGAAAGAAGACAAGCCTTGTTGTGTGTGAGGGAGGTGAGAGAGTGGCAGAGGAGGTGGAGTCTGTGTGCCTGGAGCTGTAACGCTGAACTGGCCATGGTCCTGGCCAAGCTGCTCTTGCGGGGTTGGTTTGAGCAGGAGGGTTGAAGCACTTGCACTGCATCCTGACCCAGTGGCTGATGTTGTGTCTGTGCTGGGCAGGTTGAAGAGTCGTGGTGGGGAAGAGAGTTTGTGCAGTGTGTGCTGGAGTAGAGAGACTTTGGCAGAGGAGTGTGCAGGAGAGCCTTGTTGTGTGGAAGCCTTTGGTGTGGCTGGTGATGGGTTTGTGCCATGTTGTGGCAGGGCCCCTCCACCCCTGTTCCGTTGCCCGTCTGTGTTGGTGCTGGTGACAGATTTGCTAAGAAAGGTGTTGTGGCCTTTTTCCAGATTCTCACTGGCTGTAGAGCCCTGGCCTTGTGCTGAATAAGGATGTAAAACCACTGGACTGAAAAAAGAGGAGGCCTGAGAGACTTTGATGCAGGAGAATTTTATTGAGTCAAAGGAGTGAAGAGACAGGAGCAGGGAGTGGGATGGACGAGGTGTGAGGTGCAAGTAGGGCGACCATCAGCCGAGGTGCTTTGCTTGCAGGAGATATTGGTGCAAGAGTGAGAAGGGCAGGAGCAGGGGGTGTCAGCTGTGGTGTCAAGGACCCTCAGCAGGTGCCAGAGCAGCCCAGGCCTGCCAGGCCAGAGCAGCCCAGGCCTGCCAGGCCGTAGCCAAAGCCACGGCCATAGCCCAGGCCGTAGCCTCCGGCCCCAAAGCCGCCGGAGATGGGCTGTCCCTGGACGTTGAGCTCCGTGCCCAGGGCAGCCCCTGCGGTGGATCCAACGAAGGAGCTCTGGGGGAAGGAGGTCATGATGGGCCCTGGGAAGGGGACGCGGACGGGGGAGGGCTGGATGAGGACGGTGGAGTCCTGGCACTGCCTGACACAGGGCTCGTTGCAGCTGTTGGCCAGCGGGGTGGGTCCGCAGGGGCGGCAGAGGTCGTAGCAGGCCATGGGTGTGGTGTGGAGGGGCCCTGGGAGGGCAGGCAAGAGAAGGGGAGAGAAGGTGAGAGCAGAGAGGGGTGCTCGGCAGGTGGGGGCGGGGGGGGTGCTCGGGGCGGTGTTGCAGGAGGGCTGGTCAGTGGGGAGGCTGGTGTGGGGCTGTGGGGAGGCGTGAGGGCTGCTGAGGCTGGGTCCGAGCGTGCTGGCCGAGAGGGGCCAGGGGGGCGGGGTGTCAGGAGCAGGAGGGGGTTGTGAGGGGCTGGAGGCTCACCTGGTTGTGGGCAGAGAAGGCAGGAGAAGGCTTGAGGAGAAGCGTGGCAGGGAGAGAGGCGCTGGGCCGGCTTTTATGCTGCTCCCGCAGGGGCGGCACAGCCTTGGCCCAGCCCTGTCAGCTGGCGGCAGCTTTGAGGAGTTGGGATTTGGGAGGGTTGGATTCTTGGATGTGTGTCAGAGTGGGCTGAGGAAATAACCAAGCCCAGGAGAGGTGTGATGTCATCAGTGAGGTGATTTTGTGGCCCTCGTGTGCTGTGGTTTGGGGATGTGTTGTGGATTGTGGATCCTCTTGTTCTGTGTGACTGGATGTCCATCAGTCATTGTGTTGTACCCAGGAATGCTGAGGGAGCCATTTGATGTCCTGGGGAGGTCACTCTCTATCAGCTTGGAAAGGTCATAGTCCTTTGGAGCAATTCTTGAGGGGTGAAAGAGAGCTCATCCCCTGGAATCGTGATTGAGATCACGAGAGAGGACCTGGAAAACTTGAGGCTGTTCAGGCTGAATTCAGGCTGGTCTGGTTCCGTTCCTATGGTCTACTTGGATTTTTGTAATATTCATCCCAAGGTACTTGGTCATTTAAACTTTATTTCTTGACCTTCTGAAGAGAGGCAATAAACAAACCCCCAACAAGGCTTGATCTGTTCTTGCCCAGACTGGTCTGTGACGCCAGTTCCTTTATTCCACATTTAAGCCATGAGGTTTCACAAGGTATAACCTGTAAGTTGTAACATCCTCTACCTACGACACAAAAATTATAATTAGTAGGGGATGGTCAGTGGCTCCTCCCTCGTCCTCTGTCACAGTGCAGGCATTCGTTTCTGGAATTCTGTGATTCCATGTCCTGCCCTTGAGACCGTGTCCATCTGACCTTGGGAGCAGCTTTGAATTGTGAGTATTAGAGGCCAAAGTCTGGAGTTGATGGTGCGTGTCAGGGAGGGCTGAAGATGTGAGCGAAGCTTTGTAAAGGTGAGGTGTGATTAGTGAAGTCCCCCCATGTCCCTGGTGTGCTGTAGATTGTGGGTGTGTTGTCAAGCAGGCCTCCATTCCCTGTGAGCCCTGTCAGGCTGGTCTGGGCTGTGCAGCTGTGCTGGGCATGAGCATGAAGACCTGCCCTTTCCAGTGCAGTTTCTCCCTCCCCACCTTGCTCCCAGCTTACCAGGCTCTTTGTTCCTGTGGGTGATCGTTGGATAGTTTTTGTCTCCTGGAAAGCACTGCCAAGGCTGTGGAGAAGCAGAAGCTGATGATGAGAAATTAGCATTGATTTTGGAAGGGGAAATGATGTATTAAAGAGCTCTGTGTTATCTAGAGAGAAGAAAATCTTAGATGGTGAGAGAGCCATGGCTGGTGTTTACCCCAAGCTTTTAGTAAAGTCTTTGGCACTGTCTCCCAGTGCATGATACTGGACTACCCAGGAATGTCCAGGTTGTGGTAGTGGACAGTGAGGTGGAGTGCTGAGTGTCTGAAGGGCTGGGCCAGAGACCTGTGATCAGTGACCTGAAGTGCAGAAGGAGTCAAGTCTCCAGGGGAGCAGGAAAAGGGCTGGATCCATGGGACCAACACTGTTCAACATGCTCAGCCATGACATGGGCAGGGGGACTGTTGCCCCCGCAGCAAGTTGGCAGATGATGTAAAGTCCAGGGGAATGACTGAGGCACTGACTGGTTGTGCCACCAGTCAGAGGGACCTGAAGACGTGGGAGATTGAAGGTTAAAGGAATCTCCTGAAGTTCCAGAGGGGGAAATGTGAAGTTCTGCAACTGGGCAGGAACGGCCCTGGGCCCCAGGTCACACTGGGGTTTGGGAGGCTGGAAAGCAGCTTTGCTGGGCATGACCTGTGGTGCTGGTGGAGAATCCAAGGGCCACAAGGTCTCAATGACCCTTGACTGGAAATAGCACAGCAGTGCCCAAGATGGATTTCAGAAATACGTTGCCCTGAAGTGAAGAGAGGTGGCCCTTCCTCTCTGGAATTTTATTGGGGTCCCATATGGGACATCCTATGCAGGTCTGGGCTGCACAGTGGAAGGAGAAGCTCATGGACTTAGTGAATCCAGACCAGGGCAGGGCCACCCACAGTGAAGGGGCTGGAGCATCTTTGATAGAGGAGAGGCTGAGAGAGCTGGGACTGCCAGGAAACAAGGAGGGACAGAGAGACCTTCACTGACGTGTGAAAATCCCTGTTGGCAGGGACTGAAGTGGAGGGAGCCCAGGTCTTGTCAGCAGAGCACACGGGCAGGACAAGGGGCCATTGGTAACAGGGAGAACAGATACAATTCCGTGGGCAAAGAAGGGAAGACTGTTTCAGTGTGAGTGTGACCTGAGAGTGGAAGAGGTAGTGGGTTCTCTGTCGTGGGAGATCTAAAACTGAACTGGCCAAGGTCCTGGAAAACCTCCTCTCACTGCTCTTGCTTGAGCAGGAGAGTTGAACAACATGCACTGCAGGGTTCCTGTCAAACCTGTTGTATTTGAAACTCTTGTTTTTACTGTGAGGGCTGAAGAGTCCTGTTGGGGAAGAGAGTTTGTGCAGTGCGTGCTGGCGCAGAGAGACTTTGGCAGAGGTGTGTGCAGGAGAGCCTTGTTGTGTGGAAGCCTTTGGTGTAGCAGGTGATGGGTTTGTGCCACGTTCTGGCAGGGCCCCCAGCCTGTGCCAGTCTGTGTGTTAGTGCTGGTGGGGTACTTGTTAAGAAAGGTCTTGTGACTCTTCTTCAACTCCCTAATGGCCTGCAGTTCCTGACATTGTGCTGGGTGAGGATGTGAGACCAAAGGAATTCCAAAAGAAAAGGAGGAGTCATCTGAGGCTGTGATGCAGGAGAACTTTATTGAGACTAAAGAGTAAAAAAGCAGGAGCAGTCAGGGGAAGGGATCTGGTGTGAGGTGCAAGCAGGGTGACCATCAGATGAGGTCCCTCTCTTGCAGGAGACTTTTCCAGAGTCCCGAGGTCTTGCTGCTCCCCTTGTTGGAAGCAGCCCAGCAGAAGAGGCCGCTGGTGTGTGGCTTGTGAGAAGGTGTTTGCAGCAGAGGGGACTGGCCAGAGCAGAAGGGGCACTGGAGAGAAGGAAGGGGAGAAGAGGAGGAGGGAGCTGGGCCATGTTTGCAGGCAGAGTGGGCTGGCCCCTTGGCTGCTTCCTTGCTTGGAGCCCCGAGAGCAGGAGCTGGAAGTGCTGAGCCTATTGGAAAGCCTGGGCACGGAGATGAATCCCTGTTCCATTTGGTGACTTGCAGGTCGTGGGTGGTTGTTGTTGGGGCAGTTGTTTGGGCCCTCAGCAGATGCCGTAGCAGCCCCTGTTGGCGTAGCAGCCCAGGCCTCCCAGGCCGTAGCCAAAGCCACGGCCATAGCCCAGGCCGTAGCCTCCGGCCCCAAAGCCGCCGGAGATGGGCTGTCCCTGGACGTTGAGCTCCGTGCCCAGGGCAGCCCCTGCGGTGGATCCAACGAAGGAGCTCTGGGGGAAGGAGGTCATGATGGGCCCTGGGAAGGTGACGCGGACGGGGGAGGGCTGGATGAGGACGGTGGAGTCCTGGCACTGCCTGACACAGGGCTCGTTGCAGCTGTTGGCCAGCGGGGTGGGTCCGCAGGGGCGGCAGAGGTCGTAGCAGGCCATGGGTGTGGTGTGGAGGGGCCCTGGGAGGGCAGGCAAGAGAAGGGGAGAGAAGGTGAGAGCAGAGAGGGGTGCTCGGCAGGTGGGGGCGGTGGGGGTGCTCGGGGCGGTGTTGCAGGAGGGCTGGTCAGTGGGGAGGCTGGTGTGGGGCTGTGGGGAGGCGTGAGGGCTGCTGAGGCTGGGTCCGAGCGTGCTGGCCGAGAGGGGCCAGGGGGGCGGTGTGTCAGGAGCAGGAGGGGGTTGTGAGGGGCTGGAGGCTCACCTGGTTGTGGGCAGAGAAGGCAGGAGAAGGCTTGAGGAGAAGCGTGGCAGGGAGAGAGGCGCTGGGCCGGCTTTTATGCTGCTCCCGCAGGGGCGGCACAGCCTTGGCCCAACCCTGTCAGCTGGCGGCAGCTTTGAGGAGTTGGGATTTGGGAGGGTTGGATTGTTGGATGTGTGTCAGGGAGAGCTGAATAAACAACCGGAGCTCAGGAGAGGTGTGATGTCATCAGTGAGGTGACTTTTTGGTCCTCGTGTGCTGTGGTTTGTGGGTGCTTTGTGCTGACTGGGCCCCCTCTTGTTCTGTGTGTCTGGATGTCCATCAGTCATTGTGTCGCACCCAGGAATGCTGAGGGAGCCATTTGATGTCCTGGGGAGGACAGCCTCCCATGCCTTGGAAAAGTCACAATTCCTGGGAGCCCTTCCTGATTGATGAAGGAGAGCTCCTGCCCTTGTCTCTTGAATGGGATCACAAGAGAGGGTCTGGAAACCCAGAGGCTTCTCAGGCTGAACTTTTTCCATTGTTATATTAAATTTGAATTTCTCATATTTACAGAACAATGTCCTCTGTCATTTAAAGTGTATTTTGTGGCGTGATTAAGAAATGCAATAAACAAAGACCCAACAGGGCTCGATTCCTTTTTTCCCAGGCTACTCTGTGATTTCCATTCCCTTTTTCCACATTGAAGCCATGAGGTTCCAGAACTTGTAACCTGTCAGTCTCAGCCTTGGGTTGCTGTCAGCAAAAGCCACTAATTGCTGGCAGAGAGCTGGTGTGCTGCTCTCTCCTTTTGTGTCCTGGTGCAGACATTCCTTTGGGGAATCACCTCTGTGACTGTGTGTCCTGCCCTTGAGGCCGTGTCCATGTGACCTTGGCGGCAGCTTTGAGGTGAGTGTTGTGTGTGGGAGGATTTGCCTGCCAAGTGCGTGTCAGGCAGGGCTGGAGATGTGAGCAAAGCTTTGGCAGGTGGGTGCCATTGGTGTGGTCAGCCTGTAGCCCTGGTGTGCTGTGGTTTGTGGGCGTGTTGGGAAGAGTGGAGCCTCTTCTTGCGTGTGACTGGATGTCCCTCAGTCATTGTGGTGCACCCAGGAATGCTGAGGGAGCTGAAGGATGTTTGGGGGGTCACTCTGCAATAGCCTGGAAAGGTTACAGTGCCTGGAAAGGCTTCCTGATGGTAAGGGAGAGCTCATTTCCCTCCTGACTTGAACAGGACCAAGAGGGAGGAACTGGAGAACTGGAGGCTGGTCAGGTTGTGCTTGTTCCAGTTTTATGTTCCATTGAGATTTGTCAGGTTTACAGGACAACGTGATCTGTCATTCCAAGTGTATTTCTTGTCCTCCTCAAGGAATCCAATAAACACACCAACAGGGTCTGATCCCTTTTTGCCCAGGCTGCTCTGGGATGTCACTTCCCTTGTTCCACATTCAAGCCATGAGGTTTCAGAATTTATAAGCCAAAGTTGTAACATCCTGGACCTGTGAGCAAAACCACTCTAATTCCTAGTGCATGGCCAATGTGCCCCTCTCTCCTCTTCTGTCATGGTGGAGACATTCCTTTGTGGAATTCTGCCCTTCCACATCCTCCCCTTAAGACCGTGTTTGTCTGTTGCTCTCTGGAGTTCCCTGAATGGGGCTCAGAGCAAGGAGAGTGTCAGTGTTGTCTCCCTGCTCCCAAGGCATGGGAGGAGAGGAAAAGGCTCAACTTGCTCCAGGGGAGGTGGAGTTGCCTATGTGGGAAAATCCCTTGATGGGAAGGGTTGTCAATTCTTGGCACAGGCTGCCCAGGGCAGTGGTGGAGTCCCCATCCCTGGAGGGCTGTAAAAGCCGTGTAGATGTGGCCCTTGGGGACATGGGTGAAGTGGTGGCTTTGGCCGTGCTGGGGGAATGGTTGGACTTGGAGATCTTTTGCATGTGGATCACAGAATCATAGGATCTACTGAATTGGAAGGGACCCATGAGGATGATGGAGTGCAATTCCCAGCCCTGCACAGGACACCTCAAAACTCCCAGCATGAGCCTGAGAACATATTCCAAGCACTTCTTGATCTCAGCCAGGCTTGGTGCTGTGCCCACTGCCCTGGGGAGCCTGTCCCAGTGCTCAAGCAGCCTCTGGGTGAAAATCTTTTTGCTGATACCCAACCTAACCCTGCCCTGACTCAGCTCCAGCTGTTTCCTGGAGTGCTGTCCCTGGTCAGGAGAGTGAAGAGATCGGTCCCTGCCCCTCCACTGCCCCTCCAGAGCTGGATGAGCACAGCTCTTGTCAGGGATGCCCTTAGGCAGGAGGGCTGACCTTGGGCACAGGGGAAACAGATGAGATTCCATTGACAAGGAAGACAAGGATTTTCCAGTGTGAGGGTGTTCACAGAGTGGAAGAGGTGGTGGGGTCTCTGTCCTGGCAGATCTAAAACTGCACTGACCAAAGTCCTGGAAGGGCTGCTCTGTCTGTCTCTGCTTGAGCAGGGGGGTTGAAGCACTTGCTGTGCAGAGTTCCTTCCAACCAGGAGGTTTACTGGGAGGGCTGAAGAGTCCTGCTGGGGAAGAGAGTTTGTGCAGTGTGTGCTGGACCACAGTGCCTTTGGTGTGGTGTGCACAGGTAAGAGCAGTGTTGTGTGGAAGCCTTTGGTGTAGCAGGTGATGGGTTTGAGCCACGTTCCGGAAGGTCCCCACCCTGTGCCAGTCTGTGGCACATTTGTTTAAATTGGTCGTGTGGCCCTGTTCCACCTTGCCCAGGGCCTGTTGATCCCTGGCTTTGTGTCAAGTGATGTTGTGAGACCAGTGGAAGAACAAATAACCGGGAGTCATGAGAGGCTGTGATGCAGGAGAACTTTATTGAGACTAAAGAGTAAAAAGAAAGGAGCGGCCAGAGAAGGGGATCTGGTCTGAGGTGCAAGCAGGGCATCCATCAGATGAGGTCCCTCCCTTGCAGGAGATTTTGCAGAGTCCCAAGGTCTTGCTGCTCCCCTTGCTGGGAGCAGCCCAGCGGAGGTACCTGATGGTGTGTGGCTTGTGAGAAGGCGTTTGCAGCAGAGGGAACTGGCCAGAGCTGAAGGGGCACTGGAGAGAAGGAAGGGGAGAAGAGGAGCTGGGCCATGTTTGCAGGCAGCGCAGGCTGGCCCCTTGGCTGCTTCCTTTCTTGGAGCCCTGAGAGCAGGAGCTGGAAGTGCTGAGCCCATTGGACAGCCTGGGCACGGAGATGAATCCCTGTTACTTGTACTGACTTCCAGGTCGTGGGTAGTTGGTGTTGGGGCAGTTGTTGGGGGCCTCAGCAGATGCCGTAGCAGCCCCTGTTGGCGTAGCAGCCCAGGCCTCCCAGGCCGTAGCCAAAGCCACGGCCATAGCCCAGGCCGTAGCCTCCGGCCCCAAAGCCGCCGGAGATGGGCTGTCCCTGGACGTTGAGCTCCGTGCCCAGGGCAGCCCCTGCGGTGGATCCAACGAAGGAGCTCTGGGGGAAGGAGGTCATGATGGGCCCTGGGAAGGTGACGCGGACGGGGGAGGGCTGGATGAGGACGGTGGAGTCCTGGCACTGCCTGACACAGGGCTCGTTGCAGCTGTTGGCCAGCGGGGTGGGTCCGCAGGGGCGGCAGAGGTCGTAGCAGGCCATGGGTGTGGTGTGGAGGGGCCCTGGGAGGGCAGGCAAGAGAAGGGGAGAGAAGGTGAGAGCAGAGAGGGGTGCTCGGCAGGTGGGGGCGGTGGGGGTGCTCGGGGCGGTGTTGCAGGAGGGCTGGTCAGTGGGGAGGCTTGTGTGGGGCTGTGGGGAGGCGTGAGGGCTGCTGAGGCTGGGTCCGAGCGTGCTGGCCGAGAGGGGCCAGGGGGGCGGTGTGTCAGGAGCAGGAGGGGGTTGTGAGGGGCTGGAGGCTCACCTGGTTGTGGGCAGAGAAGGCAGGAGAAGGCTTGAGGAGAAGCGTGGCAGGGAGAGAGGCGCTGGGCCGGCTTTTATGCTGCTCCCGCAGGGGCGGCACAGCCTTGGCCCAGCCCTTGGGGCATTTCTCAGGCAGCAGCTCTTGCCTGGCCCAGCCTGGCCAGTCCTGAGCTGGGCGCTGTTTTCTGTCCCCACCTCTGCAATGTCATGTCCTGCCCTTGAGGCCGTGTCCATCTGACCTCGGCGGCAACTTTTGAGATTGAGCTGTAATTGGGAGGATTTTCATGGGAAGTGCATTTCAGGGAGGTTTGTAAACCTGAGTGAAGCTTTGGAGGCAGAGGTGTCATTAGTCAGGTTACCTCATGACACTCGTCTGCTGTGGTTTGTGGTTCTGTTGTGCAGAATGAACTCTCTTCTATGCGACTGGATGTAAATAAATCATTTTACTGCACCCAGGAATGCTGAGGAAGCTGCTTTTTGTTCCTGGGAGGTCAGTCTCCTGTAGCCTGGAAAGGTCATGGTTCCTGGGAGCACTTCCTGATGGCTGAAGGAGAGCTCATTCTCCCCCTGTCTTGAACAGGATGCAGAGGGATGATCTGGAAAACTCAAGGTTGGTCAGGGTGAGCTCCTACCCACTGTTATGTTCCATTTGGATCTTTCAAAATTGCCCAACAGCATATTCTGTCATTTAAACTGTGTTTCTTCAGCTCATGAATAATCCAGTGACCAAAAAGCAAACTCAGGCTGGATAGTTTTTTTGCCCAGGCTGGTCTATGACCTTAATTTACGTATCCTGTATTTTTATCATAAGGGTTTTTTGAACCTGTAAGTTTTGCTATCTTGCAGCTCTGAAACAAACCCAATAATTGCTATTAGAAGGTCAGTGGGCTCCTCTTTACTCCTCTGCCATGGTATGGGTGTTCCTGTATGACCCGGGGAAGCGTGAAAGCCTCAGCAGTGCAGCTGCTGGTTCAAGATCTGCTTCAGGATCTGCTTCAGGATCTGCTTCAGGAGCTGTTTTGGGAGAGCTGATGTTCTGAACCTTCCAGGCTGGAGCTTTGGTCTTACACCGTTTCCATCCATTCCTGTATTCTGACACCACTGCCAGGGGCAAAGAAGAGCCTTCAGGAGAGGGCAATTTGCAGGGGACAGTGGCTGCCCGATGGCCTTTGGCTCTTGCTGGCCACTTGTCCTGCTTGCAGAGCATGGATCAAAATGTGTGAGAGAAGTGGCGCTGCCCTGAAGCCCTGGGGCCCAGTGCTGGGGATGGGTCAGCAGGCAGATGGAACCCCAGTCACTGTCCCCCTTGGAGCTCTGTCATCCCCCAGGGCCTCCCCCACTGCTGCCTGTGCTGCTCCTGCACAGCTGGACAATTGTCTTGTCCAGGAGGGTGCAGGGAGGGACAGGAGCATCGACCTGACTAAAAGCCCAACAAACTGCATCCACCACATTCCCTTCATGCCTGAGTGGAGGGGCATTAACATAGAAGGATATGAAATGAGGCAGGAGAGACTTTCCCTTAGTGAGCCCCCCCTGACTGTTGCTGAGGGTTGCATTGTCCTTTCAAAGCCTTCCAGTTGCACCCTGTAGGATCTTGTGGCCAATTTTGCAGGTGCTGTGGATAGAGGGACAGGTTTGCAGTTGCCTGCATCTTCCCTGAGTGCCTTTGCTAAGTGGGGCTGAGTTGGGCTGGTTGCAGCCTGCCAGGAGCTGTGCTGAGTGCCAGCAGCTGCCGAAATGCAGGGGAGCTGAGTGTGCTGAGGGTTGTCCCCCAGGGCAGCAGAGGTGTTGGGGAGGAAGAGGAGGGGAGGCAGGAAGGGGATGTGTGTCTGGGTGTTGCTGGGGCTGCAGGGCCTGGCAGGCAAGAGGCATCTGGGCCAGTGCAGGGCTGGGCTGGGGGTGCCAGGGAGTGCGGGGGTCTCAGGGATCCCCCCAGAGAGGGGGGTTGTGTGACTGGGTGTGCAATAGTCCCTGGGGAAAGGTGGGGTGAAACCTGGAGTGCTGAGGGAGGGACCTGATTTTCCAGCACTGCACAGAGAGGAATCTAATGGAATTCAGCACGGAAAGGCCAAGTCCTGTTCCTGCAGAGGACTCTTCCTGGTGGCAGCAGTGGTTGGGGAGCAATTAGACAGAAAGCATCCCAGCAGAGATGGACCTTGTGGTAATGGTGGAGAACCAAAGGATCCTGGACTGAGTGTCTCGAGCAGTGTAGGGCCACAGGGGTTCTGAAGGGCTGCAGGAGCTTTTCCTAAGTGGAGAGGGTGAGAGAGTTGGGAGCACTTAGTGAGGAGTCAAAAATGTGCCCTGGGTCATCTTAGGTGTGTATGAATCCGTGATGGCAGGAACGAAGGGAAGGGAGCCTGGCTCCTGAGAGTCCTGCCCAGTAGCAGAAGAGGTGGCCATGAACCCAAGTGAGAATGAATGGAATTCCATGGGCAAAGAAGGCAGTTTGAGGGTGTTCATAGTGTGGAAGAGGTTGTGGAGTCTCCATCCTGAGAGATCTAAAACTGAACTGGCCACGGCACTGGAAATGCTGCTCTCTCTGGCTCTGCTTGTGAAGAGGGGTGAAGCACTTGCTCTCCAGAGTTTTTGTCAAACTATGATCTTGTAACTCTGTTTGCTGAAGGGTTCGAGAATCCTGCTGGGGAAGAGAGTTTGTGCAGTGGGTGTTGAAATAGAGAGACTTTGGCAGAGGGGTGTACAGGAGAGCATTGTTGTGTGGAAGCCTTTGGTGTAGCAGGTGATAGGTTTGTCCCATTTTTGGAAGGCCCCCCATGCAGTGCCAGTCTGTGTGTTAGTGCTGGTGGCACAATTGTTAAGAAAGGTCTTGTGACCCTTTTCCACCAACCCTGATGACCTCTTGAGCCCTGGTGTTGTACTCCTTAAGCTTGTGAGAGCATGGGAAGAAAAAATGAAGAGGAGACATCAGAGGCTGTGATGCAGGAGAACTTTATTGAGACTAAAGAGTAAAAAGGCAGGAGGAGTCAGTGAAGGGATCCGGTCTGAGGTGCAAGCAGGGCGACCATCAGCTGAGGTCCTTCCCTTGCAGAAGATTTGCCCAGAGCCATGAGATCTTGCTGCTCCTCTTGCTTGGAGCAGCCCAGCAGAAGAGGCCGATGGTGTGTGGCTTGTGAGAAGGTGTTTGCAGCAGAGGGGACTGGCCAGAGCCGAAGGGGCACTGGAGAGAAGGAAGGGGAGAAGAGGAGGAGGGAGCTGGACCATGTTTGCAGGCAGTGCAGGCTGGCCCCTTGACTGCTTCCTTGGTTGGAGCCCTGAGAGCAGGAGCTGGAAGTGCTGAGCCCATTGGAGAGCCTGGGCACGGAGATGAATCCCTGTTCCATTTGGTGACTTGCAGGTCCTGGATGGTTGTTGTTGGGGCAGTTGTTTGGGGCCTCAGCAGGTGCCGTAGCAGCCCCTGTTGGCGTAGCAGCCCAGGCCTCCCAGGCCGTAGCCAAAGCCACGGCCATAGCCCAGGCCGTAGCCTCCGGCCCCAAAGCCGCCGGAGATGGGCTGTCCCTGGACGTTGAGCTCCGTGCCCAGGGCAGCCCCTGCGGTGGATCCAACGAAGGAGCTCTGGGGGAAGGAGGTCATGATGGGCCCTGGGAAGGTGACGCGGACGGGGGAGGGCTGGATGAGGACGGTGGAGTCCTGGCACTGCCTGACACAGGGCTCGTTGCAGCTGTTGGCCAGCGGGGTGGGTCCGCAGGGGCGGCAGAGGTCGTAGCAGGCCATGGGTGTGGTGTGGAGGGGCCCTGGGAGGGCAGGCAAGAGAAGGTGAGAGAAGGTGAGAGCAGAGAGGGGTGCTCGGCAGGTGGGGGCGGTGGGGGTGCTCGGGGTGGTGTTGCAGGAGGGCTGGTCAGTGGGGAGGCTGGTGTGGGGCTGTGGGGAGGCGTGAGGGCTGCTGAGGCTGGGTCCGAGCGTGCTGGCCGAGAGGGGCCAGGGGGGCGGTGTGTCAGGAGCAGGAGGGGGTTGTGAGGGGCTGGAGGCTCACCTGGTTGTGGGCAGAGAAGGCAGGAGAAGGCTTGAGGAGAAGCGTGGCAGGGAGAGAGGCGCTGGGCCGGCTTTTATGCTGCTCCCGCAGGGGCGGCACAGCCTTGGCCCAGCCCTGTCAGCTGGCGGCAGCTCTGAGGAGTTGGGATTTGGGAGGGTTGGATTGTTGGATGCGTGTCAGGGAGGGCTGAAGAAACAACCAGAGCCCCGTAGAGGTGTGATGTCATCAGTGAGGTGATTTTGTGGTTCTCATGTGCTGTGGTTTGTGGGTGCTTTGTGCTGACTGGGCCCCCTCTTGTTCTGTGTGACTGGATGTCCATCAGTCATTGTGTCGCACCCAGGAATGCTGAGGGAGCCATTTGATGTCCTGGGGAGGACAGTCTCCAATGCCTTGGAAAGGTCATAGTCCTTTGGAGCAATTCTTGAGGGATGAAAGAGAGCTCATCCCCTGGAATCGTGACTGAGATCAGGAGAGAGGACCTGGAAACCTTGAGGCTGTTCAGGCTGAATTCAGGCTGGTCCGGTTCCATTCCTATGGTCCATTTGGATTTCTGAAATTTTCATGACAAGGTACTTGGTCATTTAAACTTTATTTCTTGGCCTCCTGAACAAATGCAAGAAACAAAGACCCAATGGAGCTCCATCCCTTTTTACCCTGGCTGGTCTGTGATGCCAATTCCCTTCTTCCGCATTCAAGCCAGGAGGTTTCCTAACTTTGGACCTGTAAGTTGTAACATCCTGTACCTGAGAATAAAAAATTATAACTACTAGTGATTGTTCAGTGGGCTCCTCTCTCCTCTTGTGTCATGTTGTGGACATTGCTTTGTGGAATTCTGTGATTGCATGTCCTGCCCTCGAGACCGTGTCCATCTGACCTTGGCAGCAGGTTTTAATTGTGAGTCTTAGAGGGCAAAGTCTGGAGTTAATGGTGCGTGTCAGGGAGGGCTGAAGATGTGAGCAAAGCTTTGGAGAGGTGGGGTGTGATGAGTGAGGTGCCCCCGTGTCCCTGGTGTGCTGTGGTTTGAGGGTGTGTTGTGAGGAGGGGCCCCAAAGCATCCCAGCCCTGTCAGGCTGCTCTGGAGTTTCACACGTGTTGCCCCTTCCCTCCCCTTCCATTCCTCTCCCGTTTGCTTCCACCTGGCTAAGCCTGACACTGGACCTGACTTTTCCTGCTGCCTGTGCTCTCTGGGGGTTTTGGTGCCCCTCCTGCTTTGAAGGTTTTGATAGCTGGGGCCTTTTGGGCCCTGCCCTGGGCTGAGTGGCAGGGAGCGAGGTCCCTGCTCTGGGCATCCCTTCTGTCTGAGGGGCAGCAAGAGGATTTGGAGGTGTCCAGGGTTGTGGGACACAAGCACTGCGTGATGCCAGAGAGTGCAAACAAGGCCGGGCTGTGTCAGTGCCCAGTGTGGTGGGGTGAGAAGTGTGTGCAGGGCTGGGCCCAGAGCCTTGGGCTGAGTGTGCCAAAGTGCAGATGGGAACAAGTGTGCAGTGCTGTAGCCCAGGAGCTGCATCCATTGGGCCAAGCCTGCAAAGATGAGTGGTGATGGCCATGGCCACGTCCTGGAGTTGAGCAAGGGCAGGGGCCAAGTCCTGTTTGTGGGGAGGGGTCAGCCCAGGGAGGAGGAATGTCTGTGGGTTAATTTGATCAGTGATTTTCATAAAGTGCTTCTCTAAGCAGATTAAGTCTTTGTTGTCCTGGTGGAGAGCACATAGTCCAGGAGGAGACCATGGACCAGTGTGGGAAAAGAGGCCAGAGATCTGCAGGTTAGGATTGGGAAAGGTGATGAAGTAGTGGGAGGTGACTCCTGCTGTCCCCTGAGCATTACTGAGGTCTCATATGAGGTGCTGGGGACACTTCTGGGATCCCCAGTGGAAGGAGCTCATGGATTTAGTGGACAAAATCCAGTGCAGGGCCATCAAGGTACTGAGGAGGCAGTAGCATCTTTGAAAGAGGAGAGGCTGAGAGAGCTGGGACTGGCAGGAGACAGGGCTGGCCAGGGGAGTGTCCTGAGTGTGTGTGAATCCCTGCTGGCAGGGACTGAAGTGGAGGGAGCCCAGCTCTTGTCAGCAGAACACACGGGCAGGACAAGGGGCCCTGGACACAAGGGAAACAGATGGAATTGCATGGAGAAAGAAGACAAGCCTTGTTGTGTGTGAGGGAGGTGAGAGAGTGGCAGAGGAGGTGGAGTCTGTGTGCCTGGAGCTGTAACGCTGAACTGGCCATGGTCCTGGCCAAGCTGCTCTTGCGGGGTTGGTTTGAGCAGGAGGGTTGAAGCACTTGCACTGCATCCTGGCCCAGTGGCTGATGTTGTGTCTGTGCTGGGCAGGTTGAAGAGTCGTGGTGGGGAAGAGAGTTTGTGCAGTGTGTGCTGGAGTAGAGAGACTTTGGCAGAGGCGTGTGCAGGAGAGCCTTGTTGTGTGGAAGCCTTTGGTGTGGCAGGTGATGGGTTTGTGCCATGTTGTGGCAGGGCCCCTCCACCCCTGTTCCGTTGCCCGTCTGTGTTCGTGCTGGTGACAGATTTGCTAAGAAAGGTGTTGTGGCCTTTCTCCAGATTCTCACTGGAGAACCCTGGCCTTGTGCCAAGTGAGGATGTAAAACCACTGGACTGAAAAAAGAGGAGGCCTGAGAGACTTTGATGCAGGAGAATTTTATTGAGTCAAAGGAGTGAAGAGAAAGGAGGCGGCAATGGCAGGGATGCGGTGTGAGGTGCAAGTAGGGTGACCATCAGCCGAGGTGCTTTGCTTGCAGGAGATATTGGTGCAAGAGTGAGAAGGGCAGGTGCAGGGGATCAAGAGAGAGGATCTGGAAAACCAGAGGCTGCTCAGGCTGAACTTGTTCCATTGTTGTGCTCCATTGGGATTTCTCAAATTTACAGAACAATGTTCTCTTTCATTGAAACTGTATTTTTGGCTTGATTAAGAAATGCAATAAACAAAGACCCAACAGGGCTCAATTCCTTTTTTCCCAGGCTGGTCTGGGATTTCTATTCCCTTTTTCCACATTGAAGCCATGAGGTTCCAGAACTTGTAACCTGTCAGTCTCAACCTTGTGTTGCTGTCAGCAAAAGCCACTAATTGCTGGCAGAGAGCTGGTGTGCTGCTCTCTCCTTTTGTGTCCTGGTGCAGACATTCCTTTGGGGAATCACCTCTGTGATTGTGTGTCCTGCCCTTGAGGCCGTGTCCATGTGACCTTGGCGGCAGCTTTGAGGTGAGTGTTGTGTTTGGGAGGATTTGCCTGCCAAGTGCGTGTCAGGCAGGGCTGGAGATGTGAGCAAAGCTTTGGCAGGTGGGTGCCATTGGTGTGGTCAGCCTGTAGCCCTGGTGTGCTGTGGGTTGTGGGTGTGTTGGGAAGAGTGGAGCCTCTTCTTGCGTGTGACTGGATGTCCCTCAGTCATTGTGGTGCACCCAGGAATGCTGAGGGAGCTGGGGGATGTTTGGGGGGTCACTCTGCAATAGCCTGGAAAGGTTACAGTGCCTGGAAGGGCTTCCTGATGGTAAGGGAGAGCTCATTTCCCCCCTGACTTGAACAGGACCAAGAGGGAGGAACTTGAGAACTGGAGGCTGGTCAGGTTGTGCTTGTTCCAGTTTTATGTTCCATTGAGATTTGTCAGGTTTACAGGACAACGTGCTCTGTCATTCCAAGTGTATTTCTTGACCTCCTCAAGGAATCCAATAAACACACCAACAGGGCTCAATCCCTTTTTGCCCAGGCTGCTCTGGGACGTCACTTCCCTTGTTCCACATTCAAGCCATGAGGTTTCAGAATTTATAAGCCAAAGTTGTAACATCCTGGACCTGTGAGCAAAAACACTCTAATTCCTAGTGCATGGCCAGTGTGCCCCTCTCTCCTCTTCTGTCATGGTGGAGACATTCCTTTGTGGAATTCTGCCCTTCCACATCCTCCCGTTGAGACCGTGTTTGTCTGTTGCTCTCTGGAGTTCCCCAAATGGGGCTCAGAGCAAGGAGAGTGTCAGTGTTGTCTCCCTGCTCCCAAGGCATGGGAGGAGAGGAAAAGGCTCAACTTGCTCCAGGGAAGGTTGAGTTGCCTATGTGGGAAAATCCCTTGATGGGAAGGGTTGTCAATTCTTGTCACAGGCTGCCCAGGGCAGTGGTGGAGTCCCCATCCCTGGAGGGCTGTAAAAGCCGTGTAGGTGTGGCCCTTGGGGACATGGGTGAAGTGGTGGCTTTGGCCGTGCTGGGGGAATGGTTGGACTCGGAGATCTTTTGCATGTGGATCACAGAATCATAGGATCTACTGAATTGGAAGGGACCCATGAGGATGATGGAGTGCAATTCCCAGCCCTGCACAGGACACCTCAAAAATCCCAGCATGAGCCTGAGAACATATTCCAAGCACTTCTTGATCTCAGCCAGGCTTGGTGCTGTGCCCACTGCCCTGGGGAGCCTGTCCCAGTGCTCAAGCAGCCTCTGGGTGAAAATCTTTTTGCTGATACCCAACCTAACCCTGCCCTGACTCAGCTGCAGCCTTTTCCTGGAGTGCTGTCCCTGGTCAGGAGAGTGAAGAGATCGGTCCCTGCCCCTCCACTGCCCCTCCAGAGCTGGATGAGCACAGCTCTTGTCAGGGATGCCCTTAGGCAGGAGGGCAGACCTTGGGCACAGGGGAAACAGATGAGATTCCATTGACAAGGAAGACAAGGATTTTCCAGTGTGAGGGTGGTCACAGAGTGGAAGAGGTGGTGGGGTCTCTGTCCTGGCAGATCTAAAACTGCACTGACCAAAGTCCTGGAAGGGCTGCTCTGTCTGTCTCTGCTTGAGCAGGGGGGTTGAAGCACTTGCTGTGCAGAGTTCCTTCCAAACAGGACGTTTGCTGGAAGGGCTGAAGAGTCCTGCTGGGAAAGAGTTTGTGCAGTGTGTGCTGGACCACAGTGCCTTTGGTGTGGTGTGCAGGTAAGAGCAGTGTTGTGTGGAAGCCTTTGGTGTAGCAGGTGATGGGTTTGTGCCATATTCTGGAAGGGCCCCCACCCTGTGCCAGTCTGTGTGTTAGTGCTGGTGGCACATTTGTTTAAATTGGTCGTGTGGCCCTGTTCCACCT
Source organism: Pipra filicauda (assembly GCF_003945595.2). NCBI lineage: Eukaryota > Metazoa > Chordata > Aves > Passeriformes > Pipridae > Pipra > Pipra filicauda. Next base: position 31,173 of record NW_024105077.1, read on the forward strand.
TGCCCAGGGCCTGTTGATCCCTGGCTTTGTGTCAAGTGATGTTGTGAAACCAGTGGAAGAACAAATAACCAGGAGTCATGAGAGGCTGTGATGCAGGAGAACTTTATTGAGACTAAAGAGTGAAAAGGCAGGAGTAGTCAGGGGAAGGGATCCGGTCTGAGGTGCAAGCAGGGTGACCATCAGCCGAGGTCCTTCCCTTGCAGAAGATTTGTCCAGAGCCCTGAGATCTTGCTGCTCCCCATGGTGGGAGCAGCCCAGCAGAAGAGGCCGCTGGTGTGTGGCTTGTGAGAAGGTGTTTGCAGCAGAGGGGACTGGCCAGAGCCGAAGGGGAGCTGGAGAGAAGGAAGGGGGAGAAAAGAAGGAAGGAGCTGGACCATGTTTGCAGGCAGTGCAGGCTGGCCCCTTGGCTGCTTCCTTTCTTGGAGCCCTGAGAGCAGGAGCTGGAAGTGCTGAGCCCATTGGACAGCCTGGGCACGGAGATGAATCCATGTTCCATGTGGTGACTCCCAGGTCGTGGGTGGTTGTTGTTGGGGCAGTTGTTTGGGGCCTCAGCAGATGCCGTAGCAGCCCCTGTTGGCGTAGCAGCCCAGGCCTCCCAGGCCGTAGCCAAAGCCACGGCCATAGCCCAGGCCGTAGCCTCCGGCCCCAAAGCCGCCGGAGATGGGCTGTCCCTGGACGTTGAGCTCCGTGCCCAGGGCAGCCCCTGCGGTGGATCCAACGGCAGGAGCTCTGGGGGAAGGAGGTCATGATGGGCCCTGGGAAGGTGACGCGGACGGGGGAGGGCTGGATGAGGACGGTGGAGTCCTGGCACTGCCTGACACAGGGCTCGTTGCAGCTGTTGGCCAGCGGGGTGGGTCCGCAGGGGCGGCAGAGGTCGTAGCAGGCCATGGGTGTGGTGTGGAGGGGCCCTGGGAGGGCAGGCAAGAGAAGGGGAGAGAAGGTGAGAGCAGAGAGGGGTGCTCGGCAGGTGGGGGCGGTGGGGGTGCTCGGGGCGGTGTTGCAGGAGGGCTGGTCAGTGGGGAGGCTGGTGTGGGGCTGTGGGGAGGCGTGAGGGCTGCTGAGGCTGGGTCCGAGCGTGCTGGCCGAGAGGGGCCAGGGGGGCGGTGTGTCAGGAGCAGGAGGGGGTTGTGAGGGGCTGGAGGCTCACCTGGTTGTGGGCAGAGAAGGCAGGAGAAGGCTTGAGGAGAAGCGTGGCAGGGAGAGAGGCGCTGGGCCGGCTTTTATGCTGCTCCCGCAGGGGCGGCACAGCCTTGGCCCAGCCCTGTCAGCTGGCGGCAGCTCTGAGGAGTTGGGATTTGGGAGGGTTGGATTATTGGATGTGTGTCAGGGAGGGCTGAAGAAACAACCCGAGCCCAGGAGAGGTGTGATGTCATCAGTGAGGTGATTTTGTGGCCCTCATGTGCTGTGGTTTGTGGGTGCTTTGTGCTGACTGGGCCCCCTCTTGTTCTGTGTGACTGGATGTCCATCAGTCATTGTGTCACACCCAGGAATGCTGAGGGAGCTATTTGATGTCCTGGGGAGGCCACTCTCCATCAACTTGCAAAGGTCATAGTCCTTTGGAGCACTTCTGGAGGGATGAAAGAGAGCTCATCCCCTGGAATCATCATTGAGATCAAGAGAGAGGACCTGGAAACCTTGAGGCTGTTCAGGCTGAATTCAGTCTGGTCCGGTTCCATTCCTGTAGTCCACTTGGATTTCTGAAATTTTCATCATAAGGTACTTGGTCATTTAAACTTTATTTTTTGACCTTCTGAAGAAATACAATAAACAAAGAACCAGTGGGGCTCCATTCCTCTTTGCCCTGACTGGTCTGTGACGCCAATTCCCTTCTTCCGCATTCAAGCCAGGAGGTTTCCTAACTTTGAACCTCTAAGTTGTAACATCCTGTACCTGAGAATAAAAAATTATAATTCCTAGTGATTGTTCAGTGGACTCCTCTCTCCTCTTGTGTCATGGTGTGGACATTGCTTTGTGGAATTCTGTGATTCCATGTCCTGCCCTCGAGACCGTGTCCATCTGACCTGGGCAGCAGGTTTGAACTGTGAGTATTAGAGGGCAAAGTCTGGAGTTGATGGTGCATGTCAGGGAGGGCTGAAGATGTGAGCAAAGCTTTGGAGAGGTGGGGTGTGATGAGTGAGGTGCCCCCGTGTCCCTGGTGTGCTGTGGTTTGGGGGTGTGTTGTGAGGAGGGGCCCCAAACCATCCCAGCCCTGTCAGGTTGCTCTGGAGTTTCACACATGTTGCCCCTTCCCTCCCCTTCCATTCCTCTCCCCTTTGCTTCCACCTGGCTAAGCCTGACACTGGACCTGACTTTTCCTGCTGCCTGTGCTCTCTGGGGGTTTTGGTGCCCCTCCTGCTTTGAAGGTTTTGATAGCTGGGGCCTTTTGGGCCCTGTCCTGGGCTGAGTGGCAGGGAGCGAGGTCCCTGCTCTGGGCATCTTTTCTGTCTGAAGGACAGCAAGAGGATTTGGAGGTGTCCAGGGTTGTGGGACACAAGCATTGTGTGATGCCAGAGAGTGCAAACAAGGCCGGGCTGTGTCAGTGCCCAGTGTGGTGGGGTGAGAAGTGTGTGCAGGGCTGGGCCCAGAGCCTTGGGCTGAGTGTGCCAAAGTGCAGATGGGAACAAGTGTGCAGTGCTGTAGCCCAGGAGCTGCCTCCATTGGGCCAAGACTGCAAAGATGAGTGGTGATGGCCATGGCCACGTCCTGGAGTTGAGCAAGGGCAGGGGCCAAGTCCTGTTTGTGGGGAGGGGTCAGCCCAGGTAGGAGGAATGTCTGGGGGTTAATTTGATCAATGCTTTTCATAAAATTCTTCTCTGAGCAGATTAAGTCTTTGTTGTCCTGGTGGAGAGCACATAGTCTAGGAGGTGGCCATGGACCAGTGTGGGAAAAGGGGCCAGAGATCTGTAGGTCAGGATTGGGAAAGGTGATGAAGTAGTGGGAGGTGACTCCTGCTGTCCCCTGAGCACTACTGAGGTCTCATATGACGTGCTGGAAATACTTCTGGGATCCCCAGTGGAAGGAGCTCATGGATTTAGTGGACAAAATCCAGTGCAAGGCCATCAAGGTACTGAGGAGGAAGTAGCATCTTTGAAAGAGGAGAGGCTGAGAGAGCTGGGACTGGCAGGAGGAGACAGGGCTGGCCAGGGGAGTGTCCTGAGTGTGTGTGAATCCCTGCTGGCAGGGACTGAAGTGGAGGGAGCCCAGGTGTTGTCAGCAGAACACACGGGCAGGACAAGGGGCCCTGGACACAAGGGAAACCGATGGAATTGCATGGAGAAAGAAGACAAGCCTTGTTGTGTGTGAGGGAGGTGAGAGAGTGGCAGAGGAGGTGGAGTCTGTGTGCCTGGAGCTGTAACGCTGAACTGGCCATGGTCCTGGCCAAGCTGCTCTTGCGGGGTTGGTTTGAGCAGGAGGGTTGAAGCACTTGCACTGCATCCTGGCCCAGTGGCTGATGTTGTGTCTGTGCTGGGCAGGTTGAAGAGTCGTGGTGGGGAAGAGAGTTTGTGCAGTGTGTGCTGGCGCAGAGAGACTTTGGCAGAGGCGTGTGCAGGAGAGCCTTGTTGTGTGGAAGCCTTTGGTGTAGCAGGTGATGGGTTTGTGCCACGTTCTGGCAGGGACACTCCAACCCTGTTCTGTTACCCATCTTTGTTCGTGCTGGTGACAGATTTGCTAAGAAAGGTGTTGTGGCCTTTCTCCAGATTCTCACTGGTTGCAGAACCCCGGCCTTGTGCTGAATGAGGATGTAAAACCACTGGAATGAAAAAAGAGGAGGCCTGAGAGACTTTGATGCAGGAGAATTTTATTGAGTCAAAAGAGTGAAGAGACAGGAGCAGGGAGTGGGATGGGCGAGGTGTGAGGTGCAAGTAGGGCGACCATCAGCCGAGGTGCTTTGCTTGCAGGAGATATTGGTGCCAGAGGGAGAAGGGCAGGTGCAGGGGTGTCAGCTGTGATGGCAAGGACGGTCAGCAGGTGCCGGAGCAGCCCAGGCCTGCCAGGCCAGAGCAGCCCGGGCCTGCCAGGCCGTAACCAAAGCCACGGCCATAGCCCAGGCCGTAGCCTCCGGCCCCAAAGCCGCCGGAGATGGGCTGTCCCTGGACGTTGAGCTCCGTGCCCAGGGCAGCCCCTGCGGTGGATCCAACGGCAGAGCTCTGGGGGAAGGAGGTCATGATGGGCCCTGGGAAGGTGACGCGGACGGGGGAGGGCTGGATGAGGACGGTGGAGTCCTGGCACTGCCTGACACAGGGCTCGTTGCAGCTGTTGGCCAGCGGGGTGGGTCCGCAGGGGCGGCAGAGGTCGTAGCAGGCCATGGGTGTGGTGTGGAGGGGCCCTGGGAGGGCAGGCAAGAGAAGGGGAGAGAAGGTGAGAGCAGAGAGGGGTGCTCGGCAGGTGGGGGCGGTGGGGGTGCTCGGGGCGGTGTTGCAGGAGGGCTGGTCAGTGGGGAGGCTGGTGTGGGGCTGTGGGGAGGCGTGAGGGCTGCTGAGGCTGGGTCCGAGCGTGCTGGCCGAGAGGGGCCAGGGGGGCGGTGTGTCAGGAGCAGGAGGGGGTTGTGAGGGCTCACCTGGTTGTGGGCAGAGAAGGCAGGAGAAGGCTTGAGGAGAAGCGTGGCAGGGAGAGAGGCGCTGGGCCGGCTTTTATGCTGCTCCCGCAGGGGCGGCACAGCCTTGGCCCAGCCCTTGGGGCATTTCTCAGGCAGCAGCTCTTGCCTGGCCCAGCCTGGTGAGTCCTGAGCTGGGCGCTGTTTTCTGTCCCCACCTCTGCAATGTCATGTCCTGCCCTTGAGGCCGTGTCCATCTGACCTCGGCGGCAACTTTTGAGATTGAGCTGTAATTGGGAGAATTTTCATGGGAAGTGCATTTCAGGGAGGTTTGTAAACCTGAGCGAAGCTTTGGAGGCAGAGGTGTCATTAGTCAGGTTACCTCATGACACTCGTCTGCTGTGGTTTGTGGTTCTGTTGTGCAGAGTGAATCCTCTTCTGTCTAACTGGATGTAAATAAATCATTTTACTGCACCCAGAAATGCTGAGGAAGCTGCTTTTTGTTCCTGGGAGGTCACTCTCCTGTGACCTGGAAAGGTCATGGTGCCTGGGAGCACTTCCTGATGGCTGAAGGAGAGCTCATTGTCCCCCTGTCTTGAACAGGATGCAGAGGGATGATCTGCAAAACTCAAGGTTGGTCAGAGCTCCTACCCACTGTTATGTTTAATTTGGATCTTCCAAAATTGCCCAACAGCAGATTCTGGCATTTAAACCGTGTTTCTTCAGCTCATGAATAATCCAGTGACCAAACAGCAAACTCAGGCTGGATAATTTTTTTGCCCAGGCTGGTCTATGACCTTAATTTACATATTCTGTATTTTTCTCATAAGGTTTTTTTGAACCTGTAAGTTTTGCTATCTTGCAGCTCTGAGCCAAACCCAATAATTGCTATTAAGGTCAGTGAGCTCCTCTCTCCTCCTCTGTCATGGTATGGGTGTTCCTGTATGACCCGGGGAAGCGTGAAAGCCTCAGCAGTGCAGCTGCTGGTTCAAGATCTGCTTCAGGATCTGCTTCAGGATCTGCTTCAGGAGCTGTTTTGGGAGAGCTGATGTTCTGAACCTTCCAGGCTGGAGCTTTGGTCTTACACCGTTTCCATCCGTTCCTGTATTCTGACACCACTGCCAGGGGCAAAGAAGAGCCTTCAGGAGAGGGCAATTTGCAGGGGACAGTGGCTGCACAATGGCCTTTGGCTCTTGCTGGCCACTTGTCCTGCTTGCAGAGCATGGATCAAAGTGTGGGAGAGAAGTGGCGCTGCCCTGGAGCCCTGGGGCCCAGCGCTGGGGATGGGTCAGCAGGCAGATGGAGCCCCAGTCACTGTCCCCCTTGGAGCTCTGTCATCCCCCAGGGCTTCCCCCACTGCTGCCTGTGCTGCTCCTGCACAGCTGGACAATTGTCTTGTCCAGGAGGGTGCAGAGAGGGACAGGAGCATCGACCTGACTAAAAGCCCAACAAACTTCATCCACCACATTCCCTTCATGCGTGAGTGGAGGGGCATAAACATAGAAGGATATGAAATGAGGCAGGAGAGACTTTCCCTTAGTGAGCCCCCCCTGACTGTTGCTGATGGTTGCATTGTCCTTTCAAAGCCTTCCAGTTGCACCCTGTAGGATCTTGTGGCCAATTTTGCAGGTGCTGCGGAGAGAGGGACAGGTTTGCAGTTGCCTGCATCTTCCCTGAGTGCCTTTGCTAAGTGGGGCTGAGTTGGGCTGGTTGCAGCCTGCCAGGAGCTGTGCTGAGTGCCAGCAGCTGCCGAAATGCAGGGGAGCTGAGTGTGCTGAGGGTTGTCCCCCAGGGCAGCAGAGGTGTTGGGGAGGAAGAGGAGGGGAGGCAGGAAGGGGATGTGTGTCTGGGCGTTGCTGGGGCTGCAGGGCCTGGCAGGCAAGAGGCATCTGGGCCAGTGCAGGGCTGGGCTGGGGGTGCCAGGGAGTGCGGGGGTCTCAGGGATCCCCCCAGAGAGGGGGGTTGTGTGACTGGGTGTGCAATAGTCCCCGGGGAAAGGTGGGGTGAAGCCTGGAGTGCTGAGGGAGGGACCTGATTTTCCAGCACTGCACAGAGAGGAATCTGATGGAATTCAGCAGGGAAAGGCCAAGTCCTGTTCCTGCAGAGGACTCTTCCTTGTTGCAGCAGTGGCTGGGGAGCAATTTGACAGAAAGCATCCCAGCAGAGATGGACCTTGTGGTAATGGTGGAGAACCAAAGGATCCTGGACTGAGTGACTCAAGAGCAGTGTAGGGCCACAGGGGTTTTGAAGGGGTGCAGGAGCTTTTCCTAAGTGGAGAGGGTGAGAGAGTTGGGAACACTTAGTGAGGAGTCAAAAATGTGCCCTGGGTCATCTTAGGTGTGTATGACTCCGTGATGGCAGGAACGAAGGGAAGGGAGCCTGGCTCCTGAGAGTCCTGCCCAGTAGCAGAAGAGGTGACCATGAGCCCAAGTTAAAATGAATGGAATTCCATGGGCAAAGAAGGCAGTTTGAGGGTGTTCATAGTGTGGAAGAGGTGGTGGAGTCTCCATCCTGAGAGATCTAAAACTGAACTGGCCACGGCACTGGAAATGCTGCTCTCTCTGGCTCTGCTTGTGAAGAGGGGTGAAGCACTTGCCCTCCAGAGTTTTTGCCAAACTGAATGATCTTGTAACTCTGTTTGCAGAAGGGTTTGAGAGTCGTGGTGGGGAAGAGAGTTTGTGCAGTGTGTGTTGAAATAGAGGGACTTTGGCAGAGGGGTGTGCAGGAGAGCATTGTTGTGTGGAAGCCTTTGGTGCAGGTGATAGGTTTGTCCCATATTTTGGAAGGCCCCCCACGCTGTGCCAGTCTGTGTGTTAGTGCTGGTGGCACAATTGTTAAGAAAGGTCTTGTGACCCTTTTCCACCCACCCTGATGACCTCTTGAGCCCTGGTGTTGTGTTGTACTCCTTAAGCTTGTGAGAGCATGGGAAGAAAAAATGAAGAGGAGACATCAGAGGCTGTGATGCAGGAGAACTTTATTAAGACTAAAGAGTAAAAAGGCAGGAGCAGTCAGGGAAGGGATCCGGTCTGAGGTGCAAGTAGGGCGACCATCAGCTGAGGTCCTTCCCTTGCAGAAGATTTGTCCAGAGCCCTGAGATCTTGCTGCTCCCCTTGTTGGGACCAGCCCAGCAGAGGTGGTCACTGGTGTGTGGCTTGTGAGAAGGTGTTTGCAGCAGAGGGGACTGGGCAGAGCCGAAGGGGCACTGGAGAGAAGGAAGGGGGAGAAGAGGAGGAGGGAGCTGGGCCATGTTTGCAGGCAGCGCAGGCTGGCCCCTTGGCTGCTTCCTTGGTTGGAGCCCTGAAAGCAGGAGCTGGAAGTGCTGAGCCCATTGGACAGACTGGGCACGGAGATGAATCCCTGTTACTTGTGCTGACTTGCAGGTCGTGGGTGGTTGGTGTTGGGGCAGTTGTTTGGGGCCTCAGCAGGTGCCGTAGCAGCCCCTGTTGGCGTAGCAGCCCAGGCCTCCCAGGCCGTAGCCAAAGCCACGGCCATAGCCCAGGCCGTAGCCTCCGACCCCAAAGCCGCCGGAGATGGGCTGTCCCTGGACGTTGAGCTCCGTGCCCAGGGCAGCCCCTGCGGTGGATCCAACGAAGGAGCTCTGGGGGAAGGAGGTCATGATGGGCCCTGGGAAGGTGACGCGGACGGGGGAGGGCTGGATGAGGACGGTGGAGTCCTGGCACTGCCTGACACAGGGCTCGTTGCAGCTGTTGGCCAGCGGGGTGGGTCCGCAGGGGCGGCAGAGGTCGTAGCAGGCCATGGGTGTGGTGTGGAGGGGCCCTGGGAGGGCAGGCAAGAGAAGGGGAGAGAAGGTGAGAGCAGAGAGGGGTGCTCGGCAGGTGGGGGCGGTGGGGGTGCTCGGGGCGGTGTTGCAGGAGGGCTGGTCAGTGGGGAGGCTGGTGTGGGGCTGTGGGGAGGCGTGAGGGCTGCTGAGGCTGGGTCCGAGCGTGCTGGCCGAGAGGGGCCAGGGGGGCGGTGTGTCAGGAGCAGGAGGGGGTTGTGAGGGGCTGGAGGCTCACCTGGTTGTGGGCAGAGAAGGCAGGAGAAGGCTTGAGGAGAAGCGTGGCAGGGAGAGAGGCGCTGGGCCGGCTTTTATGCTGCTCCCGCAGGGACGGCACAGCCTTGGCCCAGCCCTGTCAGCTGGCGGCAGCTTTGAGGAGTTGGGATTTGGGAGGGTTGGATTGTTGGATGTGTGTGGGAGGGCTGAATAAACAACCAGAGCCCAAGAGAGGTGTGATGTCATCAGTGAGGTGATTTTGTGGCCCTTGTGTGCTGTGGTTTGTGGGTACTTTGTGCTGACTGGGCCTCCTCTTCTTCTGTGTGACTGGATGTCCATCAGTCATTGTGTCGTACTCAGGAATGCTGAGGGAGCCATTTGATGTCCTGGGGTGGTGACTCTCCATCAGCTTGGAAAGATCATGGTTCTTTGGAGCACTTCTGGAGGGATGAAAAACAGCTCATGCCCTGGAATCGTGATTGAGATCAAGAGAGAGGACCTGGAAAACTTGAGGCTGTTCAGGCTGAATTCAGGCTGGTCTGGTTCCATTCCTATGGTCCATTTGGATTTCTGCAATTTTCATCACGACATACTTGGCTATTTAAACTTTATTTCTTGACCTCCTGATGAGATGCATTAAGCAAACACCGAACGTGGCTCGATCCCTTTTTGCCCTGGCTGGTATTTGATGCCAATTCCCTTATTCTGCATTCAAGCCATGAGATTTCACAATGTATAACTCCTGAATTGTAACATCCTGTGCCTGTGAGCAAACACTATAATTACTAGTGGATGGTCAGTGAGCTCCTCTCTCCTCTTCTGTCATTTTGCAGATGTTCCTTTGTGGAATTCTGGGATTCCACGTCCTGCCCTTGAGGCCGCGTCCATCTGACCTTGGGGGCAGCTTTGCTGAGTTGGTTGTTGGGAGGATTTACATGAAATATGGGGGTCAGGGCATTTGTCTGATGTGAGCAAAGCACTGGAGAGGTGGGGTGTCATCAGTGAGGTCACCCCGTGTCCCTCGGGGGCTGTGGTTTGTGGGTGAGTTGTTTAGAGGGGCCCCATTCCCTCTCAGCCCTGTCGGGCTGGTCTGGGCTGTGCAGCCGTGCCGGGTGTGAGGGGCTGCCCCTTCAATCCCATTCCTTCCTTCCAGCCTCACTGCCAGCTCACTGAGCCTGTCTTTGAGCCTGGCCTTTGTCACTGGCTGTGCTCTGCTGTCAGCAAGTTGACCCTTTGGGGTCACAGGGCTTGTGCTCTGGTTGAAGACGAGCGTCCAAAGAAGAGTTTGTGCCGGGCGTGAGGGGCTTCTCCTTCCATTTTGTTGGATTCCTCTCCAGCTTTCTCCCAGCTCACCCAGCCTGGTTTTAGGCTCAGCCTTGCCCACTGGGTGTGCTCTCTGGGGGCCTGGTTGTCTCTACTGCTGCTAAGGTTGTATCTGAGTGTCTCAGGTTCAGCTGACAAGAGTTCTGCAGGTGTGGCTTCTGGGAGAAGGTTCCAGAAGCTTCCCTGGTGTCTGACACAGCAAGTTCCCACTGGCTCTATGTTGGATCAGCCGCTGGACAAAGTAGAGGGAATCCTGGATGATGCAGGGATTCTGTGATCACAGCCTGTTCTGGAAGGGGCACAATTAGTGCTCCAGAGGAGCTGGAAGAGAGAAACCATGGGAGAGGAAGAAGTGTGGGGTGCTGAAGGGCAGTGCCGAGGGAGGGGAGGAGGTGGCCCAGGGGCTGTAGCAGAATGTGCTGTGCAGCCCGTGGAGCAGAGCATGGTGGGTGAGGCTGTCCCCCCGCAGCCCCTGGAGGTGCAGGGTGGAGCAGAGATGCAGCTGCAGCCCCAGGAGGAGCTGCCAGCAGAGCCAGGGAGTGCCCAAAGAGGCTGTGAGGCCGTGGGGAGGGCGAGCTGGAGCAGGCTCCTGGCAGGACCTGTGGCCTCCTGGAGAGAGGAGCCCGCCATGGAGGAGGTTTGTTGGGAGAGCTTGGGAGCCCCTCCAGAGCCACGTTGGAGCAGCGTGTTGCTGAAGGCCTGAGCCCGTGGGAGGGAGCCAGGCTGGAGCAGTTTGTATGGAAATGCAGCCCATGGGAAGGCCCCCGTTGGAGACTGTGTGTGTGGGATGGAGCCCACGCTGGAGCAGGGGCAGAGTGTGAGGAGGAAGGAACAGCAAAACCAAGGTGGGATGAACTGACCCCAAGCCACCTTGTCCATCGCCCTGAGCCACTTGGGGAGAGGGGGCAGAGAACTGGGGAGTGAAGTTGAGCCTGGCTGAAGGGAGGGGTGAAGGGAAGGTATTTAAAGTCTGTTTTTCTGTCCCATTATCTTACTCTACGGTTTGATTTTTAAGGAATGAAATGAATTTCCCTGGGTGGAGTCTGTTTTGCCCACAATGGTGATTGGTGACTGAACTCCCTGTCCTTAACTCCACTCAGGAGCCTTTCTCCATCTTCTTCTCTCTTCTGTCCACTGGAGGGAAGGGACTGAGAGAGGGGCTTGGTGGGCACTTGGTGTCCTGCAAAGATCAACCCCAACCCCACAGAGCCCCAAATTGTCATCAGAGCAGGGTCCCAGGCTTGTCCCTGCCCCTGGTTCCAAGGTCTCCAGGCTGTGCCTGAGGAATGCCCAGTGACGGTGACCTCACCAAGGGGACTTGCTGTGGGACGTGAGAGCAGAGGGATGGGGGCTTGGGGTCACCTACACAGGTGATGCAGGGCCCCTGGAGAGGGAGGCTGGTGGTGCAGAGACCCCCGGAATGGGTCCCTGTGGGGCCCTGCAGTGAGCAGGGGATGGTGGCCGGGGCATCTCCACCAGGGATCAGTTGAAGACCCACAACAAGGTGAGATCCTGGCCCAGGGTCTCCCAGGCAGGAGGAATGGGGAGTGGGCAGCCAGAGGGACAGTGCAACAAGGGCCCAGAGCTGGGTGAGCTGAGGACCCTGTGGAAGGGTGGGTGGTGAGCTGGACAGCCTGCATGGGTTCCCCAAGGTCCTTGGAGCACGAGGGGACAAGGACATGGGGCCTTGTGTGGGTGGTCCTGGGACGTGTGTGTGAGGGGAGATGGTGTAAGAGGGACTGGAGGTGTTTGGGGTGGGAGCAAAGGGTTGGGGTGTGCCAGGGAGTGTTGTCATGTCAAAGCCTGAGTGTGATGAGTGATGGGCTGGTGTAACTTTGTGACAGACCCTCAGGAGCCAGTCAGTGCTGGTGGTGGTGGCGGTGAGATATTTCGTAGGAGGGGTCTTGTGCCCCTTTTCCACCAACCCCGCTGGCCTGTTGAGGCCTGACTGTGTAAGGGGTGAAGTTGGAATAGCCCTGGTAGAATAAAGGAGGCCAGAGGCATCTCAGGCTTTGATGCAGGTGAAGTTTATTGAGATCAAAGATTGAAAAGACAAGAGAAATAAATGGGAGGGATGCGGTGTGAGGTGCAAGTAGGGCGACCATCAGCCGAGGTGCTTTGCTTGCAGGAGATATTGGTGCAAGAGTGAGAAGGGCAGGTGCAGGGGTGTCAGCTGTGATGGCAAGGACCCTCAGCAGGTGCCAGAGCAGCCCAGGCCTGCCAGGCCAGAGCAGCCCAGGCCTCCCAGGCCGTAGCCAAAGCCACGGCCATAGCCCAGGCCGTAGCCTCCGTAGCCAAAGCCGCCGGAGATGGGCTGTCCCTGGACGTTGAGCTCCGTGCCCAGGGCAGCCCCTGCGGTGGATCCAACGAAGGAGCTCTGGGGGAAGGAGGTCATGATGGGCCCTGGGAAGGTGACGCGGACGGGGGAGGGCTGGATGAGGACGGTGGAGTCCTGGCACTGCCTGACACAGGGCTCGTTGCAGCTGTTGGCCAGCGGGGTGGGTCCGCAGGGGCGGCAGAGGTCGTAGCAGGCCATGGGTGTGGTGTGGAGGGGCCCTGGGAGGGCAGGCAAGAGAAGGGGAGAGAAGGTGAGAGCAGAGAGGGGTGCTCGGCAGGTGGGGGTGGTGGGGGTGCTCGGGGCAGTGTTGCAGGAGGGCTGGTGAGTGGGGAGGCTGGTGTGGGGCTGTGGGGAGGCGTGAGGGCTGCTGAGGCTGGGTCCGAGCGTGCTGGCCGAGAGGGGCCAGGGGGGCGGTGTGTCAGGAGCAGGAGGGGGTTGTGAGGGGCTGGAGGCTCACCTGGTTGTGGGCAGAGAAGGCAGGAGAAGGCTTGAGGAGAAGCGTGGCAGGGAGAGAGGCGCTGGGCCGGCTTTTATGCTGCTCCCGCAGGGGCGGCACAGCCTTGGCCCAGCCCTGTCAGCTGGCGGCAGCTTTGAGGAGTTGGGATTTGGGAGGGTTGGATGGTTGGATGAGTGTCATCGAGGGCTGAATAAACAACCTGAGCTCAGGAGAGGTGTGATGTCATCATTAAGGTGATTTTGTGGTCCTCGTATGCTGTGGTTTGTGGACGTGTTGAGAACTGTGGATTCTTTTCTTCTGTGTGACTGGATGTCCATCAGTCATTGTGTTGCACCCAGGAATGCTGAGGGAGCCATTTGATGTCCTGGGGAGGCCACTCTCTATCAGCTTGCCAAGGTCATTCTTTGTGGGAGCCCTTCCTGATGGATGAAGGAGAACTCCTGCCCTTGTCTCTGGAATGGGATCAAGAGAGGGGATCTGGAAAACCAGAGGTCGTTCAGTCTGAACTTGTTCCATTGTTGTACTCCATTTGGATTTCTCAAATTTACAGAACAATGTTCTCTTTCATTTAAACTGTATTTTGGGGCTTGATTAAGAAATCCAATCAACAAAGACCCAACAGGGCTTGATCCCTTTTTACCCAGGCTGCTCTGGGATTTCTATTCCCTTTTTCCACATTGAAGCCATGAGGTTCCAGAACTTGTAACCTCTCTGTCTCAGCCTTATGTTGTTGTGAGCAAAAGCCACTAATTGCTGGCAGAGAGCTGGTGTGCTGCTCTCTCCTTTTGTGTCCTGGTGCAGACATTCCTTTGGGGAATCACCTCTGTGATTCCATGTCCTGCCCTTGAGGCCGTGTCCATGTGACCTTGGCGGCAGCTTTGAGGTGAGTGTTGTGTTTGGGAGGATTTGCCTGCCAAGTGCGTGTCAGGCAGGGCTGGAGATGTGAGCAAAGCTTTGGCAGGTGGGTGCCATTGGTGTGGTCAGCCTGTAGCCCTGGTGTGCTGTGGTTTGTGGGTTCTTTGTGCCGGCGGGGCCCCGTCTTGTTCTGTGTGCTGGACGTACATCAGTCCATGTTTGGAACCCAGGAACTCTGAGGGAGGCATTTGATGTCCTGGGGAGGCCACTCTGCATGACCTTGGTCACAGTGCCTGGGAGCACTTCCTGATTAATGAAGGAGAGCTCATGGCCTTGTGTCTTGAATGGGATCCAGAGAGAGGAGCTGGAAAACCAGAGGCTGCTCAGGCTGAACTTCTCCTGTTGGTATGGTCCTTTTGGATTTCTCAAGTTTACAGAACAACGTACTCTGTCATTTAAAGTGTATTTCTTGACCTCCTGAAGAAATGCAATAAGCAAACACCCAACAGGGCTCGATCCCCTTTTGCCCAGCCTGGTCTGTGCCATCAATTCCCTCCTTCCGCATTCAAGCCATGGGATTTCTTAAGTTATAAGTTGTAAGAAAACTAATAGGTCGTAACATCCTGGACCAGTCAGCAAATAACTCTATTTACTAGAGGAAAGTTGGCATGCTTCTCTCTCCTCCTCTGTCCCAAGAAAGGCATTCCTTTCTGGAATTCCTTGACTCCATGTCCTGCCCTTGAGACCGTGTCCATCTGACCTTGGCAGCAACTTTGAACTGTGAGTATTAGAGGGCAAAGTCTGGAGTTGATGGTGCCGTGTCAGGGAGGGCTGAAGATGTGAGCAAAGCTTTGGAGAGGTGGGGTGTGATGAGTGAGGTGCCCCCGTGTCCCTGGTGTGCTGTGGTTTGGGGGTGTGTTGTGAGGAGGGGCCCCAAAGCATCCCAGCCCTGTCAGGCTGCTCTGGAGTTTCACACGTGTTGCCCCTTCCCTCCCCTTCCATTCCTTTCCCCTTTGCTTCCACCTGGCTAAGCCTGACACTGGACCTGACTTTTCCTGCTGATTGTGCTCTCTGGGGGTTTTGGTGCCCCTCCTGCTTTGAAGGTTTTGATAGCTGGGGCCTTTTGGGCCCTGTCCTGGGCTGAGTGGCAGGGAGCGAGGTCCCTGCTCTGGGCATCTTTTCTGTCTGAGAGGCAGCAAGAGGATTTGGAGGTGTCCAGGGTTGTTGGATACAAGCATTGTGTGATGCCAGAGAATGCAAACAAGGCCGGGCTGTGTCAGTGCCCAGTGTGGTGGGGTGAGAAGTGTGTGCAGGGCTGGGCCCAGAGCCTTGGGCTGAGTGTGCCAAAGTGCAGATGGGAACAAGTGTGCAGTGCTGTAGCCCAGCAGCTGCATCCATTGGGCCAAGACTGCAAAGATGAGTGGTGATGGCCATGGCCACGTCCTGGAGTTGAGCGAGGGCAGGGGCCAAGTCCTGTTTGTGGGGAGGGGTCAGCCCAGGGAGGAGGAAAGACTGGAGATCAACTGGATCAACTGTTTTCATAGAATTAATCTCTTATTAGGACCAGATTTTGTGTTCCTGGTGGAGAACAAATGGCCCAAGAGGTGGCCATGAACCAGTGTGGGAAAAGGAGTCTGCAGGTGAGGATTGGGCAAGGTGTGATCAAGCAGTGGGAGGTGACTCTTGCTGCCTCCTCAGCACTGGTGATGTGCCATGTGAGGTCTGTGGGCAGTGCTGGGCTCCCCAGTGGAAGAAGCTGATGGACTTGGGGAATGCAGAGCAGTTGAGGAGCATCAAGATTGTAAAGAGGCCGGAGGATGTTTGCTAGAGGAGAGGCTGAGAGAGCTGGGACTGGCAGGAGGAGACAGGGCTGGCCAGGGGAGTGTCCTGAGTGTGTGTGAATCCTTGCTGGCAGGGACTGAAGTGGAGGGAGCCCAGGTGTTGTCAGCAGAACACACGGGCAGGACAAGGGGCCCTGGACACAAGGGAAACCGATGGAATTGCATGGAGAAAGAAGACAAACCTTGTTGTGTGTGAGGGAGGTGAGAGAGTGGCAGAGGAGGTGGAGTCTGTGTGCCTGGAGCTGTAACGCTGAACTGGCCATGGTCCTGGCCAAGCTGTTCTTGCGGGGTTGGTTTGAGCAGGAGAGTTGAAGCACTTGCACTGCATCCTGGCCCAGTGGCTGATGTTGTGTCTGTGCTGGGCAGGTTGAAGAGTCGTGGTGGGGAAGAGAGTTTGTGCCGTGTGTGCTGGCACAGAGAGACTTTGGCAGAGGCGTGTGCAGGAGAGCCTTGTTGTGTGGAAGCCTTTGGTGTGGCAGGTGATGGTTTTGTGCCATGTTGTGGCAGGGCCCCTCCACCCCTGTTCTGTTGCCCGTCTGTGTTAGTGCTGGTGACAGATTTGCTAAGAACGATGTTGTGGCCTTTTTCCAGATTCTCACTGGTTGCAGAGCCCTGACCTTGTACTGAGTGAGGATGTAAAACCACTGGAATGAAAAAAGAGGAGGCCTGAGAGACTTTGATGCAGGAGAATTTTATTGAGTCAAAGGAGTGAAGAGAGGAGGTGCAGGAGCAGGGAGTGGGATGGGCGAGGTGTGAGGTGCAAGTAGGGCAACCATCAGCCGAGGTGCTTTGCTTGCAGGAGATATTGGTGCCAGAGTGAGAAGGGCAGGTGCAGGGGTGTCAGCTGTGATGTCAAGGACCCTCAGCAGGTGCCAGAGCAGCCCAGGCCTCCCAAGCCAGAGCAGCCCAGGCCTCCCAGGCCGTAGCCAAAGCCACGGCCATAGCCCAGGCCGTAGCCTCCGGCCCCAAAGCCGCCGGAGATGGGCTGTCCCTGGACGTTGAGCTCCGTGCCCAGGGCAGCCCCTGCGGTGGATCCAACGAAGGAGCTCTGGGGGAAGGAGGTCATGATGGGCCCTGGGAAGGTGACGCGGACGGGGGCGGGCTGGATGAGGACGGTGGAGTCCTGGCACTGCCTGACACAGGGCTCGTTGCAGCTGTTGGCCAGCGGGGTGGGTCCGCAGGGGCGGCAGAGGTCGTAGCAGGCCATGGGTGTGGTGTGGAGGGGCCCTGGGAGGGCAGGCAAGAGAAGGGGAGAGAAGGTGAGAGCAGAGAGGGGTGCTCGGCAGGTGGGGGTGGTGGGGGTGCTCGGGGCAGTGTTGCAGGAGGGCTGGTGAGTGGGGAGGCTGGTGTGGGGCTGTGGGGAGGCGTGAGGGCTGCTGAGGCTGGGTCCGAGCGTGCTGGCCGAGAGGGGCCAGGGGGGCGGTGTGTCAGGAGCAGGAGGGGGTTGTGAGGGGCTGGAGGCTCACCTGGTTGTGGGCAGAGAAGGCAGGAGAAGGCTTGAGGAGAAGCGTGGCAGGGAGAGAGGCGCTGGGCCGGCTTTTATGCTGCTCCCGCAGGGGCGGCACAGCCTTGGCCCAGCCCTGTCAGCTGGCGGCAGCTTTGAGGAGTTGGGATTTGGGAGGGTTGGATTCTTGGATGTGTGTCAACGATGGCTAGAAAAACAACCAAGCCCAGGAGAGTTGTGATGTCATCAGTGAGGTGATTTTGTGGCCCTCGTGTGCTGTGGTTTCTGGATGTGTTGTGGATTGTTGATCCTCTTCTTCTGCGTAACTGGATGTCCATCAGTCATTGTGTTGCACCCAGGAATGCTGAGGGAGCAATTTGATGTCCTGAGGAGGACACTCTCCAATGCCTTGGAAAGGTCACAAAGCCTGGGAGTCCTTCCTGATGGATGAAGGAGAGCTTCTGCCCTTGTCTCTTGAATAGGATCAAGAGAGAGGATCTGGAAAACCAGAGGCTGCTCAGGCTGAACTTGTTCCATTGTTGTGCTCCATTTGGATTTCTCAAATTTACAGAACAATGTTCTCTTTCATTTAAACTGTATTTTTGGCTTGATAAGAAATGCAATAAACAAAGACCCAACAGGGCTCGATCCCTTTTTTCCCAGGCTGGTCTGGGATTTCCATTCCCTTTTTCCACATGGAAACCATGTGGTTCCAGAACTTGTAACCTGTCAGTCTCAGTCTTTTGTTGCTGTCAGCAAAAGCCACTAATTGCTGGCAGAGAGCTGGTGTGCTGCTCTCTCCTTTTGTGTCCTGGTGCAGACATTCCTTTGGGGAATCACCTCTGTGATTGTGTGTCCTGCCCTTGAGGCCGTGTCCATGTGACCTTGGCGGCAGCTTTGAGGTGAGTGTTGTGTTTGGGAGGATTTGCCTGCCAAGTGCGTGTCAGGCAGGGCTGGAGATGTGAGCAAAGCTTTGGCAGGTGGGTGCCATTGGTGTGGTCAGCCTGTAGCCCTGGTGTGCTGTGGTTTGTGGGCGTGTTGGGAAGAGTGGAGCCTCTTCTTGCGTGTGACTGGATGTCCCTCAGTCATTGTGGTGCACCCAGGAATGCTGAGGGAGCTGAAGGATGTTTGGGGGGTCACTCTGCAATAGCCTGGAAAGGTTACAGTGCCTGGAAGGGCTTCCTGATGGTAAGGGAGAGTTCATTTCCCCCCTGACTTGAACAGGACCAAGAGGGAGGAACTTGAGAACTGGAGGCTGGTCAGGTTGTGCTTGTTCCAGTTTTATGTTCCATTGAGATTTGTCAGGTTTACAGGACAACGTGCTCTGTCATTCCAAGTGTATTTCTTGACCTCCTCAAGGAATCCAATAAACACACCAACTGGGCCTGATCCCTTTTTGCCCAGGCTGCTCTGGGATGTCACTTCCCTTGTTCCACATTCAAGCCATGAGGTTTCAGAATTTATAAGCCAAAGTTGTAACATCCTGGACCTGTGAGCAAAAACACTCTAATTCCTAGTGCATGGCCAATGTACCCCTCTCTCCTCTTCTGTCATGGTGGGGGCATTCCTTTGTGGAATTCTGCCCTTCCACATCCTCCCCTTAAGACCGTGTTTGTCTGTTGCTCTCTAGAGTTCCCCGAATGGGGCTCAGAGCAAGGAGAGTGTCAGTGTTGTCTCCCTGCTCCCAAGCCATGGGAGGAGAGGAAAAGGCTCAGCTTGCTCCAGGGAAGGTTGAGTTGCCTATGTGGGAAAATCCCTTGATGGGAAGGGTTGTCAATTCTTGGCACAGGCTGCCCAGGGCAGTGGTGGAGTCCCCATCCCTGGAGGGCTGTAAAAGCCATGTAGGTGTGGCACTTGGGGACATGGGTGAAGTGATGGCTTTGGCCGTGCTGGGGGAATGGTTGGACTTGGAGATCTTTTGCATGTGGATCACAGAATCATAGGATCTACTGAATTGGAAGGGACCCATGAGGATCATGGAGTGCAATTCCCAGCTCTGCACAGGACACCTCAAGAATCCCACCATGTCTCTGAGAATATTTTCCAAATGCTTCTTGATCTCAGCCAGGCTTGGTGCTGTGCCCACTGCTCTGGGGAGCCTGTCCCAGTGCTCAAGCAGCCTCTGGGTGAAAACCTTTTTGCTGATGTCCAACCTAACCCTGCCCTGACTCAGCTCCAGCCATTTCCTGGAGTGCTGTCCCTGGTCAGGAGAGTGAAGAGATTGGTCCCTGCCCCTCCACTGTTGTCCAGAGTGAAACCAGAGGGAATTCCTTTGGTAAGGAGAGTAGGGATTTACGGTGTGGGTGTGGCCACAGCATGTATGAAGTGGTGGGGTCTCTGTCCGGGGAGATCTAAAACTGCACTGACTAAAGTCCTGTGAGTCCTGCTCTGTGTGACCCTGCTTGAGCATGGGGTTTAAGCACTTGCTCTGCAGAGTTCCTGCCCACCAGGAGGTTTGCTGGGAGGGCAGAAGAGTCCTGCTGGGAAAGAGAGTTTGTGCAGTGTGTGCTGGACCACAGTGCCTTTGGTGTGGTGTGCAGGTAAGAGCAGTGTTGTGTGGAAGCCTTTGGTGTAGCAGGTGATGGGATTGAGCCACGTTCTGGAAGGGCCCCCACCCTGTTCCAGTCTGTGTGTTAGTGCTGGTGGCACATTTGTTTAAATTGGTCCTGTGGCCCTGTTCCACCTTGCCCAGGGCCTGTTGATCCCTGGCTTTGTATCAAGTGATGCTGTGAGACCAGTGGAAGAACAAATAACCAGGAGTCATGAGAAGCTGTGATGCAGGAGAACTTTATTAAGACTAAAGAGTAAAAAGAAAGGAGCAGCCAGAGGAAGGGATCCAGTCTGAGGTGCAAGCAGGGCATCCATCAGATGAGGTCCCTCCCTTGCAGAAGATTTGTGCAGAGCCCTGAGATCTTGCTGCTCCCCTTGTTGGGAGCAGCCCAGCGGAGGTGCCTGATGGTGTGTGGCTTGTGAGAAGGTGTTTTCAGCAGAGGGGACTGGCCAGAGCCGAAGGGGCACTGGAGAGAAGGAAGGGGGAGAAGAGGAGGAGGGAGCTGGACCATGTTTGCAGGCAGGGCGGGCTGGCCCCTTGGCTGCTTCCTTGGTTGGAGCCCTGAGAGCAGGAGCTGGAAGTGCTGAGCCCATTGGACAGCCTTGGCGTGGAGATGAATCCATGTTCCATGTGGTGACTTCCAGGTCGTGGGTGGTTGTTGTTGGGGCAGTTGTTTGGGGCCTCAGCAGGTGCCGTAGCAGCCCCTGTTGGCGTAGCAGCCCAGGCCTGCCAGGCCGTAGCCAAAGCCACGGCCATAGCCCAGGCCGTAGCCTCCGGCCCCAAAGCCGCCGGAGATGGGCTGTCCCTGGACGTTGAGCTCCGTGCCCAGGGCAGCCCCTGCGGTGGATCCAACGAAGGAGCTCTGGGGGAAGGAGGTCATGATGGGCCCTGGGAAGGTGACGCGGACGGGAGAGGGCTGGATGAGGACGGTGGAGTCCTGGCACTGCCTGACACAGGGCTCGTTGCAGCTGTTGGCCAGCGGGGTGGGTCCGCAGGGGCGGCAGAGGTCGTAGCAGGCCATGGGTGTGGTGTGGAGGGGCCCTGGGAGGGCAGGCAAGAGAAGGGGAGAGAAGGTGAGAGCAGAGAGGGGTGCTCGGCAGGTGGTGGGCGTCGTGGGGGTGGCTCGGGGTGGTGTTATGAGGGCTGCGCAGTGGGGAGGGGTGTGGGGCTGTGGGGAGGCGTGAGGGCTGCTGAGGCTGGGTCCGAGCGTGCTGGCCGAGAGGGGCCAGGGGGGCGGTGTGTCAGGAGCAGGAGGGGGTTGTGAGGGGCTGGAGGCTCACCTGGTTGTGGGCAGAGAAGGCAGGAGAAGGCTTGAGGAGAAGCGTGGCAGGGAGAGAGGCGCTGGGCCGGCTTTTATGCTGCTCCCGCAGGGGCGGCACAGCCTTGGCCCAGCCCTGTCAGCTGGCGGCAGCTTTGAGGAGTTGGTTTTTGGGAGGGTTGGATGGTTGGATGAGTGTCATCGAGGACTGAATAAACAACCTGAGCTCAGGAGAGGTGTGATGTCATCATTAAGGTGACTTTTTGGTCCTCGTGTCCTGTGGTTTGTGGACGTGTTGAGAATTCTTTTCTTCTGTGTGACTGGATGTCCATCAGTCATTGTGTCGCACCCAGGAATGCTGAGGGAGCCATTTGATGTCCTGGGGAGGCCACTCTCTATCAGCTTGCCAAGGTCATTCTTTGTGGGAGCCCTTCCTGATGGATGAAGGAGAACTCCTGCCCTTGTCTCTGGAATGGGATCAAGAGAGGGGATTTGGAAAACCAGAGGCCGTTCAGGCTGAACTTGTTCCATTGTTGTGCTCCATTTGGATTTCTCAAATTTACAGAACAATGTTCTCTTTCATTTAAACTGTATTTTGGGGCCTGATTAAGAAATCCAATCAACAAAGACCCAACAGGGCTCGATCCCTTTTTACCCAGGCTGGTCCGGGATTTCTATTCCCTTTTTCCACATTGAAGCCATGAGGTTCCAGAACTTGTAACCTGTCAGTCTCAGCCTTTTGTTGCTGTCAGCAAAAGCCACTAATTGCTGGCAGAGAGCTGGTGTGCTGCTCTCTCCTTTTGTGTCCTGGTGCAGACATTCCTTTGGGGAATCACCTCTGTGATTGTGTGTCCTGCCCTTGAGGCCGTGTCCATGTGACCTTGGCGGCAGCTTTGAGGTGAGTGTTGTGTTTGGGAGGATTTGCCTGCCAAGTGCGTGTCAGACTGGGTTGGAGATGTGAGCAAAGCTTTGGCAGGTGGGTGCCATTGGTGTGGTCAGCCTGTAGCCCTGGTGTGCTGTGCTTTGTGGGTTCTTTGTGCCGGCGGGGCCCCGTCTTGTTCTGTGTGCTGGACGTACATCAGTCAATGTTTGGAACCCAGGAATTCTGAGGGAGGCATTTGATGTCCTGGGGAGGCCACTCTGCATGACCTTGGTCACAGTGCCTGGGAGCACTTCCTGGTTAATGAAGGAGAGCTCATGGCCTTGTCTCTTGAATGGGATCCACAGAGAGGAACTGGAAAACCAGAGACTGCTCAGGCTGAACTTCTCCTGTTGGTATGGTCCTTTTGGATTTCTCAAGTTTACAGGACAACGTACTCTGTCATTTAAAGTGTATTTCTTGACCTCCTGAAGAAATGCAATAGGCAAACACCCAACAGGGCTCGATCCCCTTTTGCCCAACCTGGTCTGTGCCATCAATTCCCTCCTTCCGCATTCAAGCCATGGGATTTCTTAAGTTATAAGTTGTAAGAAAACTACTACGTAGTAACATCCTGTACCTGTCAGCAAATAACTCTATTTACTAGAGGAAAGTTGGCATGCTTCTCTCTCCTCCTTTGTCCCAAGAAAGGCATTGCTTTGTGGAATTCCTCAGCTCCATGTCCTGCCCTTGAGACCATGTCCATCTGACCTTGGCAGCAGCTTTGAACTGTGAGTATTAGAGGGCAAAGTCTGGAGTTGATGGTGCGTGTCAGGGAGGGCTGAAGATGTGAGCAAAGCTTTGGAGAGGTGGGGTGTGATGAGTGAGGTGCCTCCGTGTCCCTGGTGTGCTGTGGTTTGGGGGTGTGTTGTAAGGAGGGGCCCCAAAGCATCCCAGCCCTGTCAGGCTGCTCTGGAGTTTCACACGTGTTGCCCCTTCCCTCCCCTTCCATTCCTCTCCCCTTTGCTTCCACCTGGCTAAGCCTGACACTGGACCTGACTTTTCCTGCTGATTGTGCTCTCTGGGGGTTTTGGTGCCCCTCCTGCTTTGAAGGTTTTGATAGCTGGGGCCTTTTGGGCCCTGTCCTGGGCTGAGTGGCAGGGAGCGAGGTCCCTGCTCTGGGCATCTTTTCTGTCTGAGAGGCAGCAAGAGGGTTTGGAGGTGTCCAGGGTTGTTGGACACAACCATTGTGTGATGCCAGAGAGTGCAAACAAGGCCGGGCTGTGTCAGTGCCCAGTGTGGTGGGGTGAGAAGTGTGTGCAGGGCTGGGCCCAGAGCCTTGGGCTGAGTGTGCCAAAGTGCAGATGGGAACAAGTGTGCAGTGCTGTAGCCCAGGAGCTGCCTCCATTGGGCCAAGACTGCAAAGATGAGTGGTGATGGCCATGGCCATGTCCTGGAGTTGAGCGAGGGCAGGGGCAAAGCCCTGTTTGTGGGGAGGGGTCAACCCGGGGAGGAGGAAAGGCTGGAGATCAACTGGATCAACTGTTTTCATAGAATTAATCTGTTACTGGGACCAGATTTTGTGTTCCTGGTGGAGAACAAATGGCCCAAGAGGTGGCCATGAACCAGTGTGGGAAAAGGAGTCTGCAGGTGAGGATTGGGCAAGGTGTGATCAAGCAGTGGGAGGTGACTCTTGCTGCCTCCTCAGCACTGGTGATGTGCCATGTGAGATCTGTGGGCAGTGCTGGGCTCTCCAGTGGAAGAAGCTGATGGACTTGGGGAATGCAGAGCAGTTGAGGAGCATCAAGATTCTAAAGAGGCCGGAGGATGTTTGCTAGAGGAGAGGCTGAGAGAGCTGGGACTGGCAGGAGGAGACAGGGCTGGCCAGGGGAGTGTCCTGAGTGTGTGTGAATCCCTGCTGGCAGGGACTGAAGTGGAGGGAGCCCAGCTCTTGTCAGCAGAACACACGGGCAGGACAAGGGGCCCTGGACAGAAGGGAAACCGATGGAATTGCATGGATAAGAAGACAAGCCTTGTTGTGTGTGAGGGAGGTGAGAGAGTGGCAGAGGAGGTGGAGTCTGTGTGCCTGGAGCTGTAACGCTGAACTGGCCATGGTCCTGGCCAAGCTGCTCTTGCGGGGTTGGTTTGAGCAGGAGGGTTGAAGCACTTGCACTGCATCCTGGCCCAGTGGCTGATGTTGTGTCTGTGCTGGGCAGGTTGAAGAGTCGTGGTGGGGAAGAGAGTTTGTGCCGTGTGTGCTGGCACAGAGAGACTTTGGCAGAGGCGTGTGCAGGAGAGCCTTGTTGTGTGGAAGCCTTTGGTGTAGCAGGTGATGGGTTTGTGCCGTGTTGTGGCAGGACCCCTCCACCCCTGTTCCGTTGCCCGTCTTTGTTAGTGCTGGTGACAGATTTGCTAAGAACGATGTTGTGGCATTTTTCCAGATTCTCACTGGCTGTAGAGCCCTGGCCTTGTGCTGAATGAGGATGTAAAACCACTGGAATGAAAAAAGAGGAGGCCTGAGAGACTTTGATGCAGGAGAATTTTATTGAGTCAAAGGAGTGAAGAGACAGGAGCAGGGAGTGGGATGGGCGAGGTGTGAGGTGCAAGTAGGGCGACCATCAGCCGAGGTGCTTTGCTTGCAGGAGATATTGGTGCAAGAGTGAGAAGGGCAGGTACAGGGGTGTCAGCTGTGATGGCAAGGACCCTCAGCAGGTGCCGGAGCAGCCCAGGCCTCCCAAGCCAGAGCAGCCCAGGCCTCCCAGGCCGTAGCCAAAGCCACGGCCATAGCCCAGGCCGTAGCCAAAGCCGCCGGAGATGGGCTGTCCCTGGACGTTGAGCTCCGTGCCCAGGGCAGCCCCTGCGGTGGATCCAACGAAGGTACTCTGGGGGAAGGAGGTCATGATGGGCCCTGGGAAGGTGACGCGTACGGGGGAGGGCTGGATGAGGACGGTGGAGTCCTGGCACTGCCTGACACAGGGCTCGTTGCAGCTGTTGGCCAGCGGGGTGGGTCCGCAGGGGCGGCAGAGGTCGTAGCAGGCCATGGGTGTGGTGTGGAGGGGCCCTGGGAGGGCAGGCAAGAGAAGGTGAGAGAAGGTGAGAGCAGAGAGGGGTGCTCGGCAGGTGGGGGCGGTGGGGGTGCTCGGGGCGGTGTTGCAGGAGGGCTGGTCAGTGGGGAGGCTGGTGTGGGGCTGTGGGGAGGCGTGAGGGCTGCTGAGGCTGGGTCCGAGCGTGCTGGCCGAGAGGGGCCAGGGGGGCGGTGTGTCAGGAGCAGGAGGGGGTTGTGAGGGGCTGGAGGCTCACCTGGTTGTGGGCAGAGAAGGCAGGAGAAGGCTTGAGGAGAAGCGTGGCAGGGAGAGAGGCGCTGGGCCGGCTTTTATGCTGCTCCCGCAGGGGCGGCACAGCCTTGGCCCAGCCCTGTCAGCTGGCGGCAGCTCTGAGGAGTTGGGATTTGGGAGCATTTCCATGGAATTTGAGTGTTGTGGCATTTTGGAGACATGACCAAGGCACTGAAAAACTGGAGTGTCAGCAGTGAGGTCATCCCCTGTTACTCGTGTGCTGTGGTTTGTGGGTGTGTTGTCAGGAGAGGCCCCATTCCCTCACAATCCTGCCAGGTTGCTTTGGCTTTGGAGGTGTGCTCAGGGTGAGGAGCTGCCCCTTCCATTGCATCTGCTCCTTGCCCACCTTTCTCCCAGCTGGCTCAGCCTGTCCTTAGTTCGGGCCTTTCTCACTGGCTTTGCTCTGGGATGGGCTCGTTTACACCCCGGGCTCCCAGGGCTTGTGCTCCCCAGTGACGCATCCAAAGAAGGCTGGAAAGAGGATGTGGGGAACTACAGGCCTTTCAGTCTGACCTGAGTGCTGGGGAAGGTTGTGGAGCAGGTCACCTTGAGTGCCATCACATGGCACTTGTAGGACAAGGAGGGGATCTGGCCCAGCCATGATGGGTTTCTGAAAGGCAGGTGCTGCTTGAGGAAGGTGAGCTCCTTGTAGGCCAAGGTGAGCCTCTGGGTGGGTGAGGTGGGGTGTGTTTTCCTTTCCACAGTGCTCACCTTCCGTGTGCTCCTCTTGCAGACGTGTCCTTGTGGCAGCAGCTTTGAAGGGAGAGTTGGTATTTGGGAGGTTGTACCTGGAATGTGCTTGTGGGGGCACTTGGCAGGTGCAGACACTGCCCAGGAGAGGTGAGGTGTCCTCTGTGAGGTCACCTGATGTCACTCCCGTGCTGTGGGTTTGTGGAGTTCTGGGATTCCATGTCCTGCCCTTGAGGCCGTGTCTGTCTGACCTTGGTGGCAGCTTTGATGAGTTGGGATTTGGGAGGGTTGGATGGTTGGATGTGTGTCAGGGAGGGCTGAAGAAACAAAAAGGCCAAGGAAATTGGTGGTGTCATCAGTGAGGTCCCCCCGTGTCCCTGGTGTGCTGTGGTTTGTGGGGACCTGGTGAAGGTGAGGCCCCAAAGGCTGCCAGGCAGAGCTGCCCCCCTGGAGCCCAGGGCAGAGTTTGCAGGGGGTTTGTCAGGCGAGCAGTGAGTGTTGCTGGGCAAGGGGAAGCCCTGCAGGAAGGTTTGCTGTGTCACTGGGTGCACCTGTGCCCTCAGGGCCTGAGGTGCTGCAGCCAGGAATGCTGAGGGAGCTGCCTGATGTGCTGGGGAGGCCACTCTGCTCCTCTTGCCATCAGCTGCTCATGGTGCCAGTGCCTGGGAGCGCTTCCTGAGGGCTGAAAGAGAGCTCCTGGCTTGGTTTGTGGAGGAAGAGCAGCAGTGACTCCCTGGCGAACTGGCATGTGGTCAGGCTGCCCTCCTTGCCAGGGTTACGGTCCCTTGGGATCTCTCCCATTTACAGGACATGATACTCTCTCATTGAAACTGAATTTCATGATGTGATTTACACGTTCAATAAACAAAAAACAACCTGGTTTTGGTCCCTTTTTGCCCAGTCTTATATCTAGGTCAGATTTCTTCTACAGCATTGAAGGCGTAAGGTTTCATAACCTATAACCAATAAGGCTGGATATTGTTTTGCCATGAGCAAAACCCCCTAATGAGTTGCAGAAGGTCAGTGTGCTCCTCTGTCCAGCTCTGTCATGGTCCAAGTGTTCCTGTAGGACCTGGGGAGGCCTCAGCAGTGCAGCTGCTGCTTCAGGATCTGCTTCAGGAGCTGTTTTGGGAGAGCTGATATTCTGAACCATCCAGGTTGGAGCTTTGGTCTTACACCGTTTCCATCCGTTCCTGTATTCTGACCACACTACCAGGGGAAAAGAAGGAACCTTCAGGAGAGGGCAATTTGCAGGGGACAGTGGCTGCACAATGGCCTTTGGCTCTTGCTGGCCACTTGTCCTGCTTGCAGAGCGTGGATCAAAGTGTGGGAGAGAAGTGGC